>NW_019384795.1:0-254470 GCF_000671375.1 Centruroides sculpturatus | reverse complement strand
CAAACAGCTACATTCGCTTCCGCACTTTACGAATTAAATTTTCAAATTTTCAAGTTACTAAAGTTGGCATTTTAATGTTACGAATTAATAAGCGTAACGCAGAATTGAACCGAAGCAAAATAGAAATTCTTGGCTGGAATTTTATGCAAATATCCACATGTTACGGGCCAAAAACAAATATCAATTTTCGCGTTAGGGATTTTAAATATATTTAAATATTTGTATAATTGTAAATATTTTACCGTTCGGTTCATAATTTATTCTTTGCAACATTTTTTTTTAATGTTTAACGTTTTGCCAGACTGCAAATTTTTCGATAAATATGAATAAGAGGATGCATTCCATTTATGGTTATGCTGTAATTTATAAATTCCATCTGCATTTTTTAAGTGATAGCATTTTTTTTTTCGAAAAGGAAAAACTTGATAAGATAAAGCACAGGATGTCTGCTTAAGAGATTGAAAGCGACTGTTTACTTTATCGCAATTTTTTTCTCTCTTATAAATTTGAATTTTTGTTAAATTAATTATAAAATTATAATTAATGCTCTCAGTAAAAAGTATAAATACATTTTTTATATATATTTTTTAATAACTTATAAGGTAAAATTTATTTTCTACATGTAATCGCTGTAATAATCTTTATTTGTACAACTGTGGGTAAAGATAAGATTATCAATTTGTATATTTTTATATACAGTATTTTTATTGTATGGAAAGTAGGGGACGAGCCGAATGTAATACAGGATCGGCTGCAAATTTAAGAATCTTTATACAGAGTTTATCGCGTAACTTTTATCAATTTATTTTCTTTTTGCAAACTAAGATTTTTTTTTTTTTGGAACTGGTATTAAAATACCAGGCGAACCAAGATTGATGATATAACAATTTTATATACGGTCCATCGTTAGATACCAAACTCACGATGCACTTATTACATAATTATGCGAGTTCTAACAAAAGTTCTGACTATCAGAAGATTAGACAATAGTTACGATGTATTCTTTGCAAATTAGAGTACCAGAAACGGATAGAAAGATGCGAAATCTTTGATTTATAAGCATTGTTTTTTTTTTTGGCAAAGATGTCGTCGCGCCAGGTTAAAAGTGAAAAACCCGCGTTAAGGAAATTCGTTTATTTTCCTGACATCGGGCCGGGGACGGGGAGAAAGTTAAAACGTGGAGTAAATTACGAGCAGAATACTTTATTGCTATTATTTTGGGGCGTTTTGAAGAGGACGAGCGACGTCGAAAGTAAGTGCGAAGCGATCGTTTAGTCCGGCAAGGCAGCCTAATGTACTGTGACGTTTTAATGGTTATTCCATTTTCCACGTCATGGGACGATTTCGGAATGGTCTCTAGATCGTTGTCTCTAACGAAAGAAATAGCTTGCAGTGAAAATAGACCGTACAAAAGATAGGGAACAATTCTCCCCCTTTGCACTAGATAAGAGTTCGATGAAATAATCAGCGGCGGTTTGGAAAAGAAATTTATCACGCTCACTTACTCTATTTAATTACGACATTACCAATCCTATATGAGGCATCAATAGTGGAAATGGACGGTCGCCATTGTGCCGGGGCCCCCTTTTTTTATCTACCTTCGTTAACAAAGCTCTGACTTTGTCTCGTGCGCTCCAAATGCGTCAAACAATTCGATTCCCACTCGAAATGTTCTAAATACGAGTTACTCTGTATTTTTTATCTGTAAACATTTCAAAATATTGTTAAATGTTGCTTTTTCCATCGTCTCGATAAAGATTCACCGCGTTAAACACTGGCAATTTTCGCTTACTAGACGAACAAATATCCCAAAGAAAAATCTGTGAATATTTTAAATTATAATTGAAGAATCAAATGCATTTTGAGATTTTAAATTGCATTAAAATCGGAATCTTAAACGGAACTTATTTTAAAATCTTAAAATACAGCCTTAAAAAGAGCCACCATATTTGCGCTCTGGTGCTGCCATCTGTTATAAAAAATTTGTCGAAAGTAAAAATGAATTTTGTAAAAAATTATTTTTTAAATGAAAAAAAAATTCGTAAATACATTTAAAAAAAATTACGCGAGACGGAGGAAAGTCGGATAACAAATTGGGGCATAAAAATGCGTGAGAGACACGAAAGGGAAAGTGTAAATGCGAGAAGGGATGTGCGAAACGCTCCAGCACACACGACAGCAAGTGACGTGTGACACGAAGACACGCGACAAGGTGACAGTATCTCTGACGGTCGGCTGAGTGGAAAGCCAATGATCGATCACCGATCACGTCACGAGGAGGAGGCCGGAATTTTTAGGATGGGTCCCGCGCGCTTCCTTCTACGGAGGGTTCCCCACCCCCGTTACGCGTGGGATAAGACTCCCCGACACCTAAAACACGAGCCAAAGTACGACAAGTCCACGCGCTCCCCCGTATCCAATTACCCAATTATATTCATAATTAAAGCAGGAAAAAGAGTAAATTTTATAATTTTAAAAATAGATATGGTATGTTTTATAATTTTAAAATTATACAAAATAGGCTCTACATTCAAGTGCTTAATACAATATGTAAATAAAATGGCATGCTTTGTAAAGAATATATAAGAAATCTTTAAATTGTTACTTAAATTNTCCCCCGTATCCAATTACCCAATTATATTCATAATTAAAGCAGGAAAAAGAGTAAATTTTATAATTTTAAAAATAGAAATAATTTATGAAAGAAGGACTTTTTTTTATCAGTGAAGGGTCGATTAGGGTAATATTCGCGTTAAATTGCGATAGCGAACCATCAGTACTTTACAGCAGTCAAAGTGGATCAATATTGCTTGGGAAGAGCAACATCAAATATTCCTGCAGATGGGAACATCTTGACACGGAGGAGAATATATTTCTCCAATTCTCCATAAAATAAATTCGACAAAAAGAGAAAAAAAATCTACCTTTCTGTTTGCACAAAGTCGATTCGAAAGCGATGGAAATGCACGATTTAACCCCTCTACAACAGAGAATTTTCGATCGTAAAACTAACCCCGATTAGACCCAATTTCTACACAAGTAGAGAAGTGGCCCGGCCGTTAAACTGTAAGAAGAAGCGCAAACCACCCGAAATTCGTAAGCGGCGGATTGATTTTCTTTTTTCTATTATTAAATCTACGGAGCCTTCTTTTCTAATCCCGGAGCGTGACTTAATTCCGAAACTATGCTGATTAATTGGAAATTACTTAGTACACGACTCCGTGTGCACCACCTACGTCTTCTGGACAAAACACTTGTATAAAATTGTTCTCGGGTTGTAACAATAGCCGGTAAAAAAGATATAGAGATCTGGTTGTATACTGATAGGCTCTCGAATCGCGAGGTGGATCTGATCCATCGTCTGGGGCGCAAACAATGCGAATGGATGATTTATGTTATCCTTCATTTACGGCATAAGATGCTCACGTTCGATAACGGTCCGACTCGATCAGATAAAGGTCGAGCGTGTTTAACTGCTCGGCCAGTTAAAGTTATGTTTCAGAAATTTGAATTATTAAAAAAAACGGGGGGAGACGCGTTGGAGGTAGGTGGGTGTGCATTTTAATCGGAATAGACCCGACGACAGGGCGTTGCGATGTGACAGAGCGGTTTACCTTCGAACGTTCTGGTAATTTCGAAGGTTTTTGACGGTTAATCGAGTTAGAGATTGGCATTGGACCGAGGGATGATCTAAGAAAGGTTACGGTTTGCGGGGGGTATCGAGCACTCCGGAAAATGGAGAGAGAGAAGCGTTTTGGAAGTGAAAAATTGTAACGAATAAAAAGGTGGGATGAAAGAACGCGAAAGGCGCGATAAGAGGGAATATATTTTAGTTTTGGGGCTCGAAAGTTGGCGGAGCAAAAAGCGGCGCGGCATAACAATCATCCGGCTCTGTTAATTCGTGTGTAGAGCATCTCGGCGATTGCGGACTGTCCATGTCCACCGCAGAAGCAGACGACGTCGGCATAAGGACCAGGGATAGTTACGCGATAGCACCATCGTCCATAAAGGCAGTACAGTGTATATAGCAAGGAGTTTATCACAGTCCACCATGCACACTGGCGGATGTGATAAGAGTAGGCACCAAAACCGTGCCCAAATAAGGGCAATTTGAAACTCAACGTGTCTTATCAGTATGATACAGGTTTTGGAAAGCAGTCTAAACAGCAACCTTCCCTGTCAAGTTGTCGGCGTAGGAAAACGGAGAGAAAGAGAAGAGGAAAGAAGGGGGGAAAAAACTCTCCGATGTTCTGGTGACAGATAGAAGATCGCTTATTGAATGGGGCCGTCCATTCAGCACCGATACCCAACTTCTAGCGTTTGTAAATACTTTATTGACGTCACAATGAGATCGTAAGTGACGTAGCTACTTCCTACCTCTAATGTAAAATCTCGGTGGGAATAATCATTGGCCGGAGCTGCTCGGAATACATTTTATTTCCAGCCAGAATAAAATATCTGGAAAGCCATCTGAAAATAAAGAGCTCGTTTAATAGTTTATCTTGATGCAGGAAATGTAGCCACGAAACAGGATGAGATAATCCTTTACTCTTTTTATTTATTTATTTTATTTTAGCCCCTCTTCTAAGAATTGCATTTCGATAGATCACATCGGACGATAGGGCGAGTGTACCACTGCAATTTTGAATTATTTCTAGAAATACGTCTGGTAATTACACGCGTATTGTTTGTAGAAACATTTTAGAAATTTCACATTTTCTTCGGTAGAATTTTTCGGGGGGTGAAAATTTTACTAACGGTTACTTAAGGCTTAATTTATTTTCAGATCGAGGCAGTCGGTGCGGAAGGAAGGAGGAGCGATTCGTCTAGTTCAGCCGTAAATCCTCCTAAATCGTCGCGTCTTTAGAAGACGACCGCAGATTTAGAAAGGTGAAGGAAAATCAATTGCAGCAACTGGACCTGTAGCTGTGTGACATCTTATTTTTCCCAATTAAGAAATGGAAAGCGTGATTTTGATAGAACCCGAGATAAACTTAGTAATTGCAGATTGCAACATTTCCTGCTAAGATTATTATTATTATTATAAATAACAGTTTTATTCAAGTTTGTGGTTTGCCAGGACGGTAGATAGCATCATCTTTTTTTCACATTTATTTTTATTTATTTTTCGCGTGCTCACGGTTCTAAGGGTGTGTCTCGATGAATAAATACATCTTTTAAGTTTAGCGAAAAGAAAAAAAAAACAACAGAAATACGAAAATATTCGACATCCTGTTTATTTTAGGAAGCTTTCGTCCTGCCATATGGAGCGTAAATTACAAATAAAATGAAACAATACGTTGGTATTACGCGCTAGCGGAACAATTAAAATTATGAAACATGTAACATATTACGTATCATAGTTTTAAGCTCTGAAATCTCCACCCTTACGCGTAATAATCGTAATTTAATATCGTAAAGCGGATGCTGACGTTATTTTAGAAATAAATGATTTCTTTAAGATGAAAAGAATATGCAAATTTCCAAGTTTCCTTTAGACGAGTGCCTTTTTCTTACAAACAGAATTTAAAAGAATAACACAATTTATGCTTTAAATTATTTATTTATTTACTTATTCATTATACAAATGCCCATTATCTTTCGTCTGAATCGCTATTCAAACGAAAGATAATGGGCATTTATATTGTATATACGTAGCAAATAAGAAAGAAATAAAAGCATGTAGCAAATAGAAAGGAAAATACTTACGTCCCCATTGAAAGACACTGTTCTACACAATATAAATATACTCAATAATGAAAATAAATACGTAAACGTCTTAAGAATTCAAGTAGTAGACATCTAGTACGAATTTCTTATTCTTACTCACATTTAGTTACAAATATGAACTCATATAATACAATAGTGTTTATAACTTATATAAACATACTCTATTATTATGCGAAATTTATATATCCTACATAATAATAAAACTATACAATATTAAATGATAAAAAGGGTGAACGGTGATTTTATTCTTAAATCCGTATTCTAAATTTATAGATTTATAAATAGGAAAAAATAGCAAAAATCTATAATGTAAACATAAAAATATTGCAAAGATTTGATACTTTACCGAGCTTATCTTATTTTTTTTCTTATGGAGAAGTTAAATATTAATAGAAACAATCGGATCAAAAAACGGAACGAAGCGAATTGCAAAGAGCTATAAATGAAGTGGAGCGACGTGTCCAAATGAGTTATAATTAAAATAAACTTCTCCCCTCTCTCTGGATTTTTTTTTCGAAGGGGTTTTACGGTGGGGCGTCATTTTGATCAGAAAGTCATTTTCTTCGTTATTAGAGACTCACAGCCGAAAATGGATAATAAGAGATAAATGGAAGTGATAGGAAGTCTATGATGAACCAGGTCCTCTCCACACTACTTCTTTTTTTAGTAGAGGAAATTATACAGGGTAATCAGAAGCACGAGTTTTTTCATCCTTTCTCATTCTCGCGCTCTCTCTCTCTCTCTATCCCTACGGCTGGTCGAGGTGAGAGAAAAACTGCCTCTTATCAATTCTACCGTCGAATGTTTTGTTAAGAACTGTAGATGGGTATTGACGATGGGTAAGGAAACGTTAGGGACACAATTGCCCAATCCTCTAGGGGAGAAGAATAGGGAAAGGGTTGGAGCGAAAAAATCTCTCTTCTACAGATGATGCTCTAGATAGGAATTTCGCTTGATTGGATTCGGCGCTTCGTTATTCTTTAAATTACGGCTTTCTTCATCGACTGTTTCTGTTTTATTACGTCTTCCACCTTAATTACGTTCTCCGCCGAGAACAACTCTCCTTCACTTCTTATAAAAGGCAGAAACGAAAAGATATAAAGCTAAGGCTCCATAATTATTTAATTAACGGTCTTCTTAGGGAGATCGGAAGGAGACGACGGAGAATAAACAATGCAAAAATATAGGATAGAGTTAAATTTATCTTCGCGCCGAGCTATCTCCTTATCTTCCAATTTTTTTTCTCTTCTTTATTCATCATTTTTTTTTAACATTTCGTCATATCTGTACTTAGCCGATAATTCTCATCAATACCTCTTCACGTTCTTTAAAGAAAATCTGGGTATATCTGCACGGGAACGATGCAAAAACTCTCGTATATTCGCTCTCCGCCCCTTGGATGTTAATAAATATTTCAAAAATCGAATTTTTCATTTTATTGTCGAATTATCCAGATTATTTTTCTTCACTCCGCATAATTTACCGACACTTTATTCGTCTATAAACAACGAAAGAAATCCTTAAAATTCCTCCTAAATCTTCTCTAGGATTAAAGACATTTTTTTCTCTTAGTGGTTCCTCCACTTTCCTATTTCGGAACCATTAACGGTTAAAATCCTCCGGCCAATAATGTCTGCTACGAATTTTACGTCCGTAATACGTCAACTTTATATTCATTCTTAAAGAGTATTTAATCAACAGAATGTAGGAATATTGCGCGTTATATACGGAAAGGGTATTGATCAGCCTCGATAGTTAATGCTAAGAATTTAAGAATCATGACATAATTCCGAGAGACAGACAACAAGAAAATTATTATTTCTTACAATTTGTGATTCAGCTCAGTTTATTGATCAGATTAATCATCACCTTGTGGTCAGTGGGTAATCCTAGCTGTCAAGTTTCTCTTATCTTATTCGAGAAGACATTCGGGAATCTCGGAGAAAGATTAGCACTTTCTTTGATAATGGTAAATTAGAATTTTCGGTATTCATTTTTTTCCTCTTATAAAGATATTATTGTAAGTATTCGAAAGGGTAAGGACCCAACCGGGATCGATATTTAATTATAAAGCGTAAACATCCGTGAAAACCAAGCGCTTGAGCTTTAATGAATAATTTTATGGCCTTGCATAATTATTCCTGCTGAAAATTATTGTTAGAGGAGCGATTTTGACTGGTGCAAGAAAGTTTTGCCAAACTACATCGGTGCAATAATTCAGGAATAGTTTGCATAATAACACAACCGTGCAATACCTCGTCTAGTTTAAGCCGTGCGGGAAAGATGCTCTTCGGAGCAAAAACGTCCTTATCGAAATATATTTTAAGAGTTAACTTTCCACATTCTTCACTCCTAAGTTCTACTTTTAACAGGAAAAAAAAAGGATCGTCAATTAAAAATTTTAAACACTAAATCGCGTATTGGATGTCCTTAGTGCGTGTCTTATAAGCAGTTTTTTTTAAACAGAAGTAAAGTCGTAACATTATCATATAAATTGCTAGTTATTCCGAGCTACTTCATCATTTTTGAAACGTAAATAATGGACTTTAAATGAATATCTATACGAGTTTCAGGCGCATTCCGTCATACAGAAACGAGACAATTAGGAAAAATTAAAATTATTCATTTAAAAAAAAAAACCATTCTTTCCAAATCTAAGCGGCAAAATACACTTAGGAATGTATTAATTTTACGGAATATTCGTCTTTTTAATTAAATTAATAAATAACCTAATGCCCGGCAGAGTGTCCAATTGCCAAAAAAAAGGCGAAAATTTTTGCAATTTCTGCTCAGACAAAATCGACTCGAGGCGTCGGTCTAATGTTATTCGAGACGAATTTCGCATCAGTAGCCGGCTATGACAATTTGACAATACAGTTGTGACAAGAAATAGCAGTTTTAGCTTAGTTTACGTCTCGAGGGAACGGGCATCTCGCACACATTCTCTCACTCGCTATTTTTTTTTTCCTCCTTTTTTTTTTATCAAAGTTCCATCGTTCCCTCCCTAGGTGTAAGTGTAATCACACGGCCTGCTTATCTTGCTTCCAGACTGGAGGTGTAACCAAATGTATGGGGAGCCTATTGAAGCGCTAAAAGTTGGCGACGATAGATGGCGCCGCTATCGACGCGGCCGAGCGGAAGGAAAAGACCGATGAGAAGGTTTTTCTTTCTCTCTTCGCTTCTCCTCTGTGAATCGTTGCCTTTTTTTTTCCCCGTTGCACCTTCCCCCTGCCACACATTCACGCAATTGTCGGACGACGGAGACATATCGCGCACGAGCTGTAAAATACGGATAAGCCCGAGAAATAGAAGCAGATGCTAAACGTCCACCTTTCGGAATGAGTAGGATTTGCAGCTGGGATTTTTCCCTCCTGCATTTACAGGAACTCAACCCCGGTCCATTCATTTGAAAAATGCACCGGCAAAAAGACGACTGGAAATTTGTAGGGAAAAAAAAAAGGAAAAGGGAAAAAAATATATATTCCCCTCCCCGCAGAAAGGTTTTTCGTACTTGTTTATCTCGGAGAGAAATCGGCGCGGGGACCCCCCCTTTAACACGGAGCATGCAGGCATCGACTCCTCTACTTTAATAGGAATTCGATAAATCATAAATTTACTAATAAAGATGGTGGCCGGAGTGCGTTACGAGACTTTATACGATTTTTCGCGGGCTAAACGACCCCGCTTTAAAATTGTTGCGCAACTTTAAGGCAGGGACACCGGGAAAATTGGCTCAACCTTTTTCGTAATTAATTAATTAAAAGGTAAAGATTTTGCGTAATAAAAATGGGTTAATTGCGTGGGAAAAATAGTAATTTCGTAACGAAGAAGAGAAGAGAAAGAATGCAAAATGCCAAACAATAAATCCGGGTAGAAAGAAGGAGAAATTCGGTGTTGTAAAAAGAATATTAGAAAAGCTATTAATACATAATAAATTTTGCAAGTGGGAAAACGGACCGGCGTAGAAAAAAAAGGGGCGAAGTAAAGTTAGTAGTCGTAATTTTATTCGTTATTACGAGAATGTTTAAGGTATAACTATCAATGCGGCGATCACCATCTGCAGTCGGTTAATAGAGAGAAAGAATCACTTTTAACAGTAAAAAAAAGCAGCCAGGAGCAGATAACTATCGGGCGATGATTACAAAGAGAGAGAGGTTCAGCGGTTCGCATTGTGTCATGGAGCAATTTTGTGCAGGGCTATTACAACGTTGTTGGAGGTTAGTATCACGACTGGTTGGTCGGTCTTATCGCTTTTCGAGATAGGACGGATTTTACTTGGAGGGCGGATCCGTCTCTTTGCCTCTGAACCATCAACTATTATCGATGCTGGCAATCAGGCCTTATCTCGATTGAGGGAATGCAAATGTGACGGAGAATCTGTCGTTCCAGGGACATTACACGGATGTCTTTTCTGGCGAGTTGAGAGGAAAGTAAAATGGACGTTGATGAGTTTTATCGTTTACAAACAGCTACATTCGCTTCTACTTTTGTGTAACTCGATGAAGCTTTTCTAGGCGATTTTCTCACTTGTTTCTGCGATTCCTCGCTTGCCCCTTTCCAAATGCTTCTGGGCTTCCTCTTCTCTTTTCTCTTTATCGAACAAAACATCTTCGGTTTTCGAATATTTTCCAACTTCTATAAACATTTTTCTGTTCCTAACCGCTTTCGATTATAACTATTTAGCGGGTCTCCGATCGCCCGCCTACGAACAGTCTGCAATTACAATTATTGAGATATTTTCTGGTATGCAAATCTTAATATCTAAAGTGAGAACCATAAGGACAGATTTCTGCCTGTATAAATCGGTAAGGAACCGAAAATACTTTTACAACTCTACACTTAGTTCTAAATAAATAAACCTTTTATATTTTAGTATTCTAAAAATGAACAGAACTGGGATAGGAATCTCGTACTTAAAAACGTGTTTTGTAAGCATTCTGGCATCACCCAGTGTCGTTTATATCTATGCAAATAACACTTAGTTATTATAACGGATCTTATTAAATATGCTAACGACTTATCTTATCCAGTTGTTAGACTAGCCTCGATGGAAATACCAGATTACAGGTGGCTTATTTACAGCTTCCGAAACTCGAATTAATTATTATTATTTCTACAATTTATTAAGTTTGAGAATGTAGAAAAATTTATTATTCAAAGCAAACTTTGTAACCGTCCGAAGAAATTATTATTTTTTTTAAATCATTAGCTAATACAAACACTTATACCAGACGAAATTAGTTATCAATCTTTCTGCTTCGACAGGTGATTCTGCCGACTTTAATATTACTTGGAAATGAGCAGATTCATCTTCTACATTACTGAAATTAAACTTACCTTACTGGCTCCGAAATGATTAAAAAAACAAGCAAGCCCGAGGCGGTTGAGTCTTTCCATTAGCAGCCCTACTATCTGAGGAGAAACACGTATTACAGGTCATCCCCGTTTAGTGTGTCGTATACGGGAGGACGAAGGTGTCTCCGAGTGACCCTTATTGATAAGGATATTCCTCCTCCTCCGTCCGAGATAATGCTACCCTCCGAATGTCGCCTAGACCTTGACAACACCTGTCTCGTGCATCATAAGGGGTGGGTAAGGGTCCTAGATTATCAGGGCTGGTCTTTGAAATTCTCTGCCCGGAATAAGATAAAAGAACTTTTTGGCTTCTTATCTGAAGAAAAAGAGATCTTTAGAAGATAAGTTCAAAACCAATTCCAGATGAACGAGATATTCTTAAGTATGAATTGCCCTCTATTTTAGATTAATGTTTTGAGTGCTTATATCTATTTTTGTATCATAATTATATTTATCGAACTTGGCGAAAAGGCCCAATAAGCCCAAAGAGTAGAAAATTCCTTATTATCCATAGGAAACCGATAACAATCTGTTCCGAGAAAATTATAATCAAAATAAATTTTAAAACGTTAGCATTTTAATTCTGTGAACCTCGAGAGCCTCAAACGACTGGAAAAGTGAAAGATTTTATAGAATAACTTGGATTCTGCCGCAGTCAAGCGCGTGTTTTAATCAAGGGTGTCACTCGGTAAGACCCATATCAAAATAAAAAAAACAGTTACAAATAATTGTTTGTTTTTGAAGTTAAAGCGATAGGAAAGTTTGTTTGTATTAGAAAAGATAGACAGTTTTCCGTACGGGTTGTAAAAAATAGAAGAGAAACAGAAAGGGTTATCTGGGTCGCGCAGTTTCGATGATCTTTAACCCACTCGGGAACAAGTGACGTAGTACATTCGTCGATAAGTGCAACGAAACGTTATGAATCAGAGCTCAACTATTTCGAGTGAGACGTCCCCCCGGATAAGACCGATTTCACTTTGTTTTGCTTTACTATAAATAATTACTGCCGGGCAAACCTTTCACCGAATGCCACATTTAACAGGAGAACCGTCGGAACGAGCCGATCGGCTGGATAACCGGTTTTTGCCACCTCCTCGCGAGTCGGCATTTTATGCAAATCCAGACTTCGGCCGTCCCGGGGGATGTTCGAAAGTGGCAACTTATCACCCAACGGCGCCAAACCGCGCGCGCAGAAAAAGCCATGCTTTCAATAATAATTATATCGGCTGGCCGTGTAATACGAGTGCGGGATGGCGGACGGGAGCAAAAATGTCTCCCTCTTCGATAGCCGAAGATAAAAACGGGCGAAAGAGTACGACACCGAAGCAAACAGATAAGAGTGGAGAGACAGAAGACAGAACCAGACATTTAAGACTGTGGTTATGACAGAGATCGCAGATAACGCCCACACAACACTTATATCTTCCCAAAGAAGATACGGACATTAGAGTGTCTGGTAGTGGCAATACATTTAGCCACCATATCTACGATCCTATTTTTTACCCAATCTTTGTCTCCCATCGTTCTTATCGTTGCATCGTGGTTTGTGCGCGCTCCCAGAGTTTGAAACTCTTCCAGTAATACTTTGCAATAAATTGAACTAGGCCACCTTTCCAATAACACGGACAATCGTTTTCGCGGTGTGTCTCAGACAAATCCCACCCTCGATTATACCATGCAGAAAAAAATTTTCCGTGTTAAATTAATACTAGAAACTTATCTTCGTCCTATATTTTACCGTAGAGGACGAAGATAAGTATCCTGCTTTTGATCAAATATCTTGAATTTTATGAATAAACTGTAGATAATTTACATCTTTAAACATTTATAAAGTAATTTTTATTATAATTTATAAAGTGTGTCTTAGATTTTCTAGAAGGCGTCGAAGGGAGTGAATGTTTCAATGCAGCGAAGTGAGTGTTTTAAATAATCTGTAATAAATAAATGGCGAGGCCGGTTGTAATTCGAAAAAACGTGATTATTTATTTTCAATGTACCTGATGATCTGGAGCCAATAACGACCTTTAGGCCGTATCTTCTTCATCTAAACTGCCTCTACACTTCCTCTCTAAACCAGATTTACAACAATTTGCAAGCTCTATCGATCTCATTGAAAGACTAACTGCAATAACTCTCTCGCAACACGTTTCACTAATGTATCTGTTTTATAAGATTATCTATTCCTTTATCTATTATATATTTTTTCGGTTTAATAAAAATAAGATTACTGTTATTATCGCTGTGACACACGATCCGTCTCGAGGGTGATTCCCGTATCGTAGGCCATGGCGACATCTGGTGATATTAAAGCGAAGATAAAACCGCCTGTGGAATTTGAACAAGTGTTCTCGATGGGGGTGACTTATAATAGGTGAAGATCGGCCCGTTTTAGGGAGTGTCGGACGGGAGAGGGTGAGAACTGCCTATTTTCCTTTCCTTCCTTCGAATAACGGATGGGAGGACGACTCTTCTATCGATTATTTAATCCAGATGATAATTTGAGTATCCGGATACGAATATCGTCTAGGCACTGCCCGCCAAAGGTCACGATTGCAGATAGAATCTGATTTCTTTGCCGTAGGTCAATTCGACGTTTGCGTGATGCGGGGGATGTTTCGAATTACAAAATGTCAACCGTGAAAGATTTAATCGATCGAAATAGTTAATTTTCTATCTTCGTTTGAAAGGACACCATTTTAGTAGGCTATCTCTCTATAAAATCTGATCGATTCTTTGCAGACTTAAAATCAATTATAAGATCTCCAATAAAACAACTCAAGCTGGATTCTTGTTAAAATTTATGAATTATCACACGATTAATCTCACTCGTCCAGTTAATTTTACGCGCTAAAATTTATAAAATAACCCCCTAAATATGTTTTAATATAGTTATCAAAGTTTTGTCAAATAAACTGGTTGAAAGTAGGCCTTTTGATTAATGATGTTATTGCATCAAACTGTTGCTCGACGAATGGCAGACAAGCAGAAAAATATTCTTCTAATACTTCCGAAGAGTCTAAACAGCCGAACTCTCCCGCTCCTTTGTATTTATCATCATCATCATCGCCAGTCACCCCGGTTCGGCCCCAAGGCTAGGTCGGCTGGTACGCAATTACCGAACGCTCTTAGATGGTAGAGTCGACGTCGTTAAAGACAAATAATCCCTCTTTATAATCTGTAGTAAGTAATTCGAACTCCGAAGTCGCTATTCAAAAGGTCGTCGACACTTTAACATTCTATACTACTTTAGTAGCCGGTGTTCAATAGGTTAAGTCGAGTTTCCACACCCATCGTGGCGACAGCCAAGCGTTAATTATATAAATTAAGACACCGTCACAATACACTAGGACGTATCTTAAATGCCAGTTATGCAAGCGTATATTAAAATAGTGCATCATCTTTCTGGCAGACGACCTTTGAGACACATCAGACATCATCGATGAGGAATACCTATACGTGGATGCCTTTAGAATAAAATATTTTTCCGTCGATAACACTTTAAACAAAGTCGTAAAAATAGAAGCTATTTTGTCAATAAATACGTTACAGACCGTAATTTTCAATTATAAATTTTAAAAAACAATAATTTTCTTATTAAAATAATGAATTTATAGAATACGCAAATTATATTCTCTCCTCTCGCAGTATCAACTGGCAGTACTTCTCCTAAGGGCATCTTACCCAAATTCGTCTCGCATACGACTAGGCCATAGTTCATTTCGTTTCATAATCTGCATATTTCTCGCTATAGGTGTTCGAATTTGAACACTAAAAACGATTTTCGTCTCCGTCTCTTATCCGATTACAAATATTTAGATAAAGATAGGTGAGGTTGGAGTCGGAATATTGCTAATCGGCAATAAGAGATAGCAATTTGTGAATGGAAGCGCGCAAGTTCTATTTCCAAATGGTCTTTATCGAGTCCAAATATTTATAAATCCTTTAACTGGTGACTCGGTAGAAACGATGGGATTGTGAACAAATTACCGACTGTAGACGGAGTGCTATTTTGAATTTCCTGATGAAGAGATAGACCTTGCCTCCGAGCCATTTGTTAAACTGCTATAAAATGTTATTAATAAGTGATAACAGCAAATCCACCGAGGAAAATAGCAACGTTGTCTCTCTATTGATCCCTATGGGGGCTAATCGTTGCACATCTCTGCAATAGTTTAGCAAAAGATCCTAATTGTGAAAATTGGATTTTAGTTTCGAAAAATATTTACGACGGTCAAACCTGTTAATAGATTATATTTCTACCATTTATTGTTATTATTAGTGTAACTTTTAATTGCTTAATTAGTGTTTATCTTGGCAACTCAAGCGTAGAAAATACGAAGATAGCTTAAGTTTCGGATTTTTCCAACGATAAATTTCGAAGATATCGTCGAAAAATAATGGCAAAAAGTGAACTGGAAAGATTTTCATAGCAATTTTCAAATATTTTCAAATATTCAAACCTTTGCTTCTTCGTTCCAATCCACATCCAAACGTAAGCGCGAAGGCCGGAGGCTTACTCTAATATTTTTTGTTTAATTCTTCACATTTCTGGGACTTCAACGTATTAAATTTTAACTACTACCTATTCAATTCTACAATTTAAAGCGATAGGTAGGTAAAAATCTCCATTGCGATATCCAATCATCATCGGAAGGGTGAAAAATACACCTGTTAACTTTTTCACGTTTAAAGAGGCGAGGTGATAACGTTCCCGGTAATAAATACATAGCCCACACGAAAATAGAAACAAGTTATTAAATTAAACGTATTTTAAAAGATGTACCAATCAATGACGCTTTTATGGACAAGCCGACAAGGTCGTATCTAGTAAAAGACGCCGATAAATGGAATAAAATCGAACACGGGGTCTCGAATAACCGAAAGAATTAGGAATTACTAAACGTGACGTCATCGGTCGAGAAGACCAGGTTTATTTGTTTCTCGCAGTGACATAATCATAACAGGAGTCGGAGCATCCTCGGTCTATTATAACAAAATGTGACGAACCGACAACACGAGATAAGTTCGATTATTATTCCGCGGCTTCTCTTCTCGCCACGACAAGGACGGAATAAAGTATTATTCTCCTTTTTTTGCTATCGGAACCCAGATTTTGCTAAGTGAAAAAATCGGCCCCATCTTCAGATGGCTATCTTCGCGCTCGACACGTAGCGAAGGCTAAATCCTCGTGACGTCGGAAACACGCCGGTGGCAGTTGTCGGCGCTTGCTCGATGATCTCCGTATAGGTTCGGCTAGAGTAGTGGGAGCGCATGCGCCGAGAACAGGAGTGTCTGGTCGCGCTGGCACACACGGCAGACGGCCAGATACGCACAGAGATCTCGTCTCGAACGGTACAACCCACTTTACAATCCAGGAGTTGACTCGATGCTTTGGAAACTCGAATGGTGACGTGGTGGAAATTGTCCGGAGATTGTAACAAATGTCCCGTCGGAAGCAATCGAATCCAAAGCCCTTAAAACGTGAGTACCCCATTGGTTATTCTTATCTAAAGAATCCAAGGTTTTGTCTAAGTCGAGAATAACGGATAAGCGAATTTCGCCTCTCCCACCGATCGGACGGGTGGTCCAATCGGGCCAGAAAGGTAAGTTTTCGGAAAGGGTGGGCCGCCGGTGGCAGACGGACGACACTACACCGCATTCGGGCTCCATTACTGGACGGTAATAAAGCGCGTGACCGGCCGGAGTAGACGAATTTCCAACGGGTCTGGGATCGGACCGTACTGTACGTGTCGATACGTCGACCGTGGGTGGACCCAGCAATAACCCGACCGACGTTTCCGTTTTCGAATCCGTAGTTTGACGATACGAGCGGGTGGTTAAGGGAAAATTTCGCTAAGGCCTCCATCCCACGCATCCGTAGAAAATGCCGCGAAAAATCACGGAGGGGGAGGAGAGAACGGCGACGAAGGAGAAGAGAAGAAGGACGGGAGACGTTTGGCAAACGGAGAATCCCAGAGAGAAGAGCCGGTCCGAGATGTGGCGCAAACGTTTCAATTAGCGAGATTGATGGGAGGTAGGGGCTAAGTGGGGAGGCGAGACGGAGTCGGCGTTAATTTGTCGTTGCGGCATGCCCGGCGTGCCGGTAAACAGTCCGGAATTCTCACGTCGACGTCCAGAAACATCCGTCGGTAAGTGGGAATTACTTATGATGTATGATAGGGTTTGTTGTTTGAGTTTGCCTCGTTTAACTGCGCTCTTCGTGCAGACCGAGAGATAAAAGCCGGCGTGGTTGGCACGTCCCTTTCGCTCAGCCTTTAAGTCCGAAGGGCTTCTAAGGCTCACTTTTTGATGAATACGTCGGCGGAAAACTATATTTAAGTCCGGCGCCGAGTACTGCTCAATCCAGATGGGCGGGCAACTCGCATCCTACTTCCATTTTATTTACTGGCGCGGCCTGCAAATGACTTTTAAAATGCCCGCTTCCACCGAGCAAACGTTTAAGTTCTTTGTTAGTTTTTTAAAGTGGCGTACAAACCAGACGCGGAGGTAATTAGGCGCCTGTTACGCACGTGGAAATAATGGCGAAAATCGTTTATAAACTCTTAATACGCGAAATTCGTTTGACAGGTCTCGAAGTGTACGCAGACCGTGTACCACTCTTCCCGGCGGGGGAGAAGCTCGCTACATCTGACAACACATCACTCGTGCATTTATATAGGCTTATCGCCAACGCATCGTGATCCGCGCTGTCTCAACAAGTCATACTTTCCGCTCGCTAACTTCTTCCTCCTTTTCCTTTTGCCTTTATTTGCTTTGCTTGGACGTAAAAGTGAAAACATTTCTGGTTTAACTCAAACTGCCCCCTTTTTCTTTTCTGTACTAAAGATGGAGGAAGCTCTACCGCCGCACTTTTACAGAAGGGGATGAGCCCGGTGTCGGAACCGAATTTGAATTATGATCCAGATTAAATGTCCTTATTTTGATAAGATACGAATCGAGATAAAGCTGTGGTCCTTTACAATACTTCCACAGTTTAAAATAAGGAGAGGGAGGGGGAAAAATAAGTTTACGGCTTAAAATAAAAAGACTAAATTGTAAAACCAGATCTTTATCGGTTGATTTATAAAAGGATTTTTAAATGCTGGCAACGTATTTTTCTCCAAGGCCTTACACCTTCTTTCCAAATACGAATTTCTAACCCACTTTCGAGACGGCCACGTGTTGAGCATGAAACAAAAACTGACTAAATATGTCAGGGGTGAGTAGACGAACGGAATTACGTAAGCGCGCCGCACGGCGTACATGCGTGAAAGTTCTATTTAGGTCACGGGGCAGATCGGATTACAAGCGCCACGTTTGGACCTACCTATGGGCAGCTCTTAATGGCCAGGGCTCGAAACTCTTCGTTAGACGAGGGTGGGATGCAGAAGTGCCGAGGGTGGATTAGAACTTTTGCAACTTAATCACGCGGGGTGTGTCCGCCGCCGTAAACATGTTATTACAATTCTGATCAATACGGTCGACGATATTAATAATGATGTAACCTTATAGAAGGCTAATTATGCCCGGAATTGGGTCCTATTGGATTATGGGGCCGGACGTAATGAGGTTTAATAATAGATGGATTACTTAATAAATTACCCCAGATGTTTATCTATGTATATTGGACAAGATCTCGGGTGGGTGAAGTTGAATGACTTGTTGGCTTTTGGTTTTGTCGCAGGAAGTATGTAAAGATTTCGTACACGTGTAAACACGCTCCGGATTTTTTTTTCCCGAAGGTCTCCATTCTAGTTATTGTCCACCGGCGATAACATCAAAAAATTCGCCAACTTGCATAATTCCGTCGCTCGATATTCTATTTTGCAAGACAGAAATGTGCCTACAATACGCGTGTAATAAGTCCCCTTTTAGGATCTAAGCTTAATTTTACGTGCTACGTTATGCTCGATATACGAGAAATGGCCACGTTCGAACAATAATTTGGCACCGTCCGCACGTTTCGCTCTCTCGTCACTCCACATTTTGCAAATTTTTACAGGTTTTATTTTCATATAATAGTTCGAAATACTACCGAATTTTATTTATAGATTTAGTTATTTGGGATCTACGTAAAAGTATATTTAGCTCTCGATAGTGTCACTTATCAATATTTGTCTGTCTATTTTCAGTTTCTAATTTTAGTACAATATTTAACAAATACGTTCTATCAAAGGTAACAAAATTCTTCAGATATAATTCTTGATTTATGCGCGATATAATCTACTGGATACAAAGATATTTTTAAACCTGCCTGTTACATCTACTTTAAATATATCCGCTTTATAAGTCTGCGATTGGTTTTTTTATAGAAAGGTTTTTGTGTTTTTCTTCTATAATTGTTTACTTCCTTTACCAGGATCCTTTTTTTCCCCTTGACGAATTTATTCGTCCGTGTACGTGTTGCTAGACATATTAATTTGTTAATATAAGAAATGCTGATTTTAAGATGTTGTAGGAACATTGGATACTGTTATCTTCAGATTATTACGCGATATGGAGAATATATTTTGAAAATTTTCCACAGATTCTGGACGTTTAATGAGGGAGAGAGAAATTTGGTGATTGCAAAAAATTCGTCGAGTAAATTGTAAAGGAGAAGGACGATTTTACCAGTGAAACACCTAGGAGAAACGATCAAATATTACAAGGAATTTTAGTATATTCTTGTTGATATAGCAGTTTAAGAAAACTTGTAAAATACGACTTTGACCAGCGATATAGATCGATAAGAAGAGTAAACATAAGCCTATCATGCAGTAAGTGTACTCGTTTCAAGATGATCATTGATGATAAGAAATTATAACCTGCGATTTGAAGATACCAGCTTTCTGTTGATAACTTTTTAAGAAACAAAACTATGTTTGATACTTTAATCAGCAATTTAAAATTATCTTGATATTTAAAACTTTTTCTCTGACAACGTATCATTTTTTTTTGTTTGCCTAATAATAATTTCTTATATTAAAACTTCGCAATGTTTTTATTTTTACATCCAAGATTACAGAATTATTTTTTTCTTGTGATATTGTATATAGAAAATTATAAAATTTTATTTTAGTGTACGGTATTTTTATCGGTAATTTTGATCTATAGAGGGAAGGTTATGTAGGTTAAAGGCTATTTAGAGGTAATATACGAAGGCTGTATATGTATATTTAGGTTGCATTTTTAGTCTTAATAAGCAAGAAAATCCAATTTTAATGTAGATTTTATTCAATTTTTCGGAGAATATTACATATTTTGTGTATAAAAAGACTAACGAAATCATTAATTGTGTATTTAATTTACCTTGCACACTTGTATATAAGGGAATTGGAAGAGAAATTGTATAAATCTCCAGTGCTCCCCTCTAACTATAGACAATTTTTTGGTTTCAGATTAAATATTTTTATATGGAGAAGAAAGAAATTAAATTATTTGTTTTTAATTATCGGAAAATTTATTAAAAAGACGAATTTTGCGGTAGGAAGGGCTCGGGTGGCAATTCAACCCCGCGGGTAAATTTCCTTTCTATTAATTTACGATCTTTTTGGATCGGAGAGCTTAAAAAAGAATTGGATTTTTAGAATCTTCTGGCTATTCAAACACATATTAGAAAGCCGTAAATTTATTACCGCCGTTTTAATATCCGAATTTAGCATAAAAATAATCCTTTGCGGAAGATGGAAGAAGCTTCTCTACTCTTCTAAAGACATAAATAATGTATGCAGAGAGCCTCTAATAAATTATCTCTCGACCGAACGTATTCTTTTAGCTTAAGTAATACGGAGAAAAGGTGGCCTCTCGGCAGACATCTTGAAAATTTTGGAGAATCTCCCCGGGGGTGCAATTTTGAAACCTCCTATCTGGGTACTTTAGGCCTTAGATATCTTTAGATACTCGCTGGAAAAATTTCCCTTATCTAAGATTGTTTAAGTTATAAAGAAGCGAAAACTTTAAGTATTTTTAGAAAAGCGTGCATTTTTCCCTATTTTTATGTCGGTGGTTGAAGTCGTTTATGAGAAAAGGAGGAAAATTTTTATAAATATATACGTAATCTATATTTATCTGTTATTTTCCCTTAGCTCGTTCAAACAATATGATATTTCCTTGGCCTTAGTCACACCCGATCACGTGGTCCGATCGAGAGAAGTTTGTTTCTGTTGTTAGAATAAACTGGTTTTTATCGTTTGGATCGAACGTCGGTTAATATGTTAACGTTGCACTTTATCCATATTAATCGCTTTTGCAAATATTTTCCTGCAAAATAAACAAACAAATCGTTCGAGAAGCAGCATTAGAAATTGGCGCCGACGTTTAACAATTGTTTCTTTATACGCTGTATTGTTTACTAAAACACGTCATCTGCTTGATTACGTCATTCCGACCGAGATTGCTTTTCTATTATTCGGTGGCCATTGGGGATGGCCAGAGGATAGCATCTGCCACTCCTTTATAAATGGAAGCTGCACTACTTTCTCCAGTCACGTGGACCACAGGAAGTGAACCTGTAGTCCTGTTACATTGAACTTCTGCCCACGTCCTGTTTAGTTTCGCTTCTTTATTAGGAAGGACGTGATAAAAATTCGATTCGAAGAATTAATTTACTTAATAACGGGGTATTTATACTTAACAAAAGAATTTATGCCAAATCGTGCTTTTCCCGAGACTAGTACGAAATTGTTCCTTAAGGGAAAAGCTTGTATCCACGAAAAAAAAAGAACTGGACATAATTTTACAAAAAAAATTAAATAAAAATTAATTAAAACGACTTTCGGAATCAATTTAAAATTAATTATGGAGATAGAGAAAAAGGACCGGTGTCAATAGTCGATCAGTTATTTTTCAAGGGGACAAACTGGTTTCCAGTTCCATTTGTTGCTGGCAAGAAAAGGTTACAGAGCACGACACTCGAAACTAGATTTTCTAGTTTTTTAACGAACTTTTTAATTCTCGATTTGGCTCGCTTTCAATATCGAAATTACTTCTATTACATCTGATAACTTCCTAAGAATGTAGTAGACGAATTAACTTATGCAAGCCTCGTATTCCCCGGGAGGAGCCACCGGAATCACCAATCACCTAAAGTAAGTAAACAAAATTTGCTTTCGTCACTGGACCTTTAAACGAGGTGTTAATGTAGACGTAATATAATTCTGACACCAAGGATAACGCTACCTCTAGTACAGTGTACAGTACGTCAATGTCGCAGGCCAATCGTACGTTGAAGTTTGGCAAAAAACCAACTCGCGCCAAATAGTTTTAATTAAGTGGGAGTTCCACTTCCTGATTTCCCAAGGAAATGGCTACATTTCTGAATCACGAGGCCCTCGACTAACTCTTCCTAGTGATGAGAGAGTTTGGAAGGGAGAGCCGTCTAGCGAGCGAATGATCCTATTTCAAAGTTCCATTGTTGGAGTTAATCTTGACCTCGTTATCTCTCCTTTACTTCGTCTAGCTCCGTAAGGATGCTAAAAAGGGTCAGTGTGGAGAAGGTAGCAAATTACGACTTGGACAAATTTTTTAAAATTGCCGACTCTGGGGACGGTTACGAATTATGAGGGAAGATAATGCAAAATCTCTGGTGAAACTTTCGCCTTTTTAAAGTCCACGAGATGGTTTTAAATTCCGAATTTTCAATCGATAGTTACTTCTTAAGGTAATTTTGAACAATAATAATGATGCTTTACTCGTTTAGATCGGGGTGATTAATTCATTAGAAGGGATATTATTAAGCCTATAAGGAAATGTAACTCTTTAATTCGGCAGACGTGTCGTGTATCTTTTAGGTTGTTCTCGTGGTTTATTTTCATAAGTTTTAAGCAAAAAATTATATACATTTTCCGAAAGTAATTACAATATAAAAGTAATTAAAGCCGCACAAAGGCAACAATTTAAATTAAATTCGGCTCCGAACAGGTTAAAGTTAATGAGAGTTTTACTTGACTATGTAATTACGCATCTAACGTATTTAACACGAATGATTAATGGCTATTTTATATTTTAATGGATAAGAAGAGGCTAAAAAATAGATTATCATCTCCAAGAAGGGAAGGAATGTCAAGCTTTTCGTCTATATTAATTCCCAACGTGTTAATTGAAGAGATAAGAATTATGAGATTTCTCGGAGTTCAATGACATAAGAAGACTTAAGGGCTTTATTTACGATTATAACTGTTGCACTTTCACCTTTCAAATCTTCATAATCCAGTCGATTTCTTCTTGGGCTTTGGGAACGATTCTCGGTCGCACTCTGCACATGACAATCAGATAATCGTTATAACACTTGAGGTTATAGTGAACACCCCATTAAATCGGCCATTACTTCAATAGTGCCCTCTAGCATACAATAAGATCGGTCCTCTTCTTCATCTCGGATATCATCTCAATCACATCCCAGACAAAGTCCTGCAGTTTTCTTTCTCTTCCTCCTTACAACTTTACATGCCTTTCTACACCCGAAATTTTTCTCGTATACTTACGCTACAGTTATTCGCGTGTTACAGTTACCATTACCCGCGATTTCATACCCCCCGATACTTGGTCACTAGACCTGTTGTATTCTGATTTACAGCAGACGACCCGTTTAATCTATATCCAATATTTAAATTGCTCTCTCCTCGTATAAATATCGTGCGTTTCCTCTGCGTAATTCGCATACCTCCGACTCTTTCGACGTATCTTCCGAGTCTTCCTATTGTTATATAATAGTACTGCCCTACTACCTTCTATAAGCAACAAACACGCGATTGCTTACCTGTCACGTGACGTTCCCCATAGCGATTAGCGGCAGCGTGGCTTCTTATCGATGTCAGTGTGACAAGGCTACGTGTGCGATGAATTCTTATCTGTATAAATGCAACACCGAATGTAATCGACTATCTGGAGCATATCGTAAATATTTTATTTCGATGATTAAAATTTAAACGCGAGAAATTCGAATTTAGACCAATTTGCGAGTTACGTAATCTTGCGTAACAATTGCGTCGACAGTATATTTCCTTCTGTTTTCAGGAAGGGCTTGCATGCGTGAATGAAACGTTTCCGCTGTCGTTTCCTATCCCCCGAGTTAAACGGAGGATCTAAGGTTTTAATAATTTAAACGGTGAATTGGGAGTGGTAATTTGTAACGCGAGCATGCGATCCTTCTTTACTACAATTTACTATCTTCAAAACGAAATTTTCGAATGTAATCATTGTATCCTCCTCGAGATACTCATTTTACCATCCTGCCCATAGTAAACTGTAACAGGATTTAGTATAGAGGAAAATTTATAATAATTTATAAATTGTTCAAAACAAATATTAAATCCCAAGAATATTTGACATTTCTTAAGCATTCTTCTATAATTCCTAAGACTAAACACAGATGAGAATTACAGAATTCCAATTTAATTTCGTATCAAAAACAAAAA
Source organism: Centruroides sculpturatus (assembly GCF_000671375.1). NCBI lineage: Eukaryota > Metazoa > Arthropoda > Arachnida > Scorpiones > Buthidae > Centruroides > Centruroides sculpturatus. The sequence goes on along the minus strand of NW_019384795.1, from coordinate 229,988 downwards.
TAAATAAATAATAATAATAATAACATCGAAATGCGTATTGTTTAGATAGTGTTTAAAATTACGAGTGTACAATAGGAAAGCACTCGGTCGAAGTAAGAAAATCCCATAATATATGGTGAACAAAGTATAATGTTGTTATAATAGTGTTATTGATTTCGTAAGATAAATAGTAGAGAAATTTTTCTTAGGATAATTTTTTCGATATCTCGCGAGAGATTCCGCTCGTAGCACCAACAGCCATCTGTATTATGTCCGAAACCCAAAGGGAATACGTACGTAAATATGGAGTCGTATATTTATAAATTGGGACTTTGGCTTTAAATGGGAAAAGAAGATATGAAAAATTACAGTGACGAGGCGATAAATAACAAAAGACGAGGGTCGAGCTACTTGCCACAGTTTTAAGGCAGATCTATCGCGCTCTTAAGGATCTATCAGAATTTTTCAGCATTATAGTTAAGCTGGCCGATGGCACCCATCGCTCGATAAGAGCAGAATGTGACGATAGAGAAACCTCTTCGGTCAGAGGGATTCAAACGTATCGTCCGGCTTCGGTCTGTCGAATTTTGCCCTTTGTTTGAGCATTAGAATCGGAAGAAGAACCGATAAAATTAACTCTTTACCGATCTTCGAAAAGGGGGCTAGCCACCCTCCAACTTCGTCCCCAATTACCGGGAGAGTTAAACGATCCGAAACTGTGGTTCTCTGGTTAGGAGGCTCAATAAAATCTCCGCTCGTCACTCGATAAATTCAAAATCTATTTGGACCCTTTCGGCACGCGGTTGTAAAGAGCCCGGAGGTTGTATTAATGGTTTCATTAAGCTCCTTTGGTCTTCCTAGTAATGGAAGTTTTGTTTCGCTTCGACATCTCGAAGTTCAGTTTTATCTTTCGACGAGATGCAAACAGAATATCAAAGAGCAAAGTAAGGGGCAAGGACGCTGCCCTTCCTACTTCTCTCTTATCTCATCTATCTATCTATCTATCTATCTATATTTCCTGCGGATTGTGAGAGTGTCTCGCGGCTCGCACCATGGCAAAGACACCTGTTTGCTTATCGCCGTGTCCAGGTCCCGGGATGGTTGATATTCGATTCTCGTTCTTATCGTCTTTTATCTTACCTCAATACTATTTCTATAATCTTATCTTCGGTCCTTCTTTTCCTTCAGACTCGTATATCATTTCGTTTTGAAAAATCTCTCTCACTAAACCGCAGCCGAGTAGCCTATTTACTTTCTACTTATTGCAAAATGACCTTTTATCGACGTCGTCCTGAAAAGTCGAAAGACGAAAGATATTTCCGCACGTGGCTTTCGGTTTCGGTTCACCCGTCCAATCCCTTCTTTTAAGCAAATTTCTGACAAATTTCGCACGACGATTGCCTTTAGTGGACAGCTGTGAGCGAGTAGAACATTTTACAACTTGTGTAAAAGATACTAAAACGCTAATATTTTTACTTGAAAACTTTCAATTTCGTAAGATGAGGTAAAAATGATCCCTCTAGGCTATTCACTTCATTAACTCTTTCTTAAATGTAACTGAGTTTTCAACAAAGCATAATTCATCTTTAAATACTTGACATTAGTATTCGTCTCACCTACATTAATTTCGAGAATCTATTGTTTGCCTTCACTCGAAAGGGAAAATATTAAAACAGTTTTTGGCAAGACAACCTTATTCGCAAGGACAAGATACATTAATTGAGTCTTTCTACTGTCAATATATAAATTTCAACCAGTTTCGGATCGACGAGTGACCAAACATGTCTGCCTTCTGTCTAGTCTTCTAAGAAACGAAAAAAAAGAAACCTCGAAAAAAGTTAATTTAGGAGACGTTTTCGACGAGGATAAAATAAAATCGAATTTATCTGCTTCCAAAATAGCTTTAAATCAATTTATCTCGATTATAAATAGATATCGTGTTATTTCATTCTCTAAACTTTCCATTAGCAGTGGCCTTGGAGGAATAAAAATCATAAAAAATGGGTGGAGTCGCTCCCAGATAGAGAAATTATGTAGGGAATAATCCAGGAGTTTTTATTTCCAGATATTTACCGTGCACACAATCGAACCTTATTGAAATTCCATCTTTGTAGCCTCTAATGTGGTACCATCCAGATTTAACTCCATCTACCACACGCTATCAGTCTGTAGATTTTTAATGCAAATGTTTTGTTATTTACTTAGAAGATTCTTTAACGAAGAACGTTGTTAATTATGTAAAATAATATCAAATTCTGTTTCACCCCTTCTAAGTTTGGCGTATCCCGCAATAGAGGTTTTGCTGTTGATGCCATACGCAAAAACATGAAAATTAAGACGTACAGAAAGTGCATAAAGAATCAAAATAAAAACAGGTGACAAACTACAATTAAAATCTAGTCCATGCCTTATACCCTTATAACATTAGAAGAAAATTAGGACATTCCTCCGCATGCACGTTTCAATCATTGCTCAAGTGCTCTATAATGCTTCGAATCTCAATAAATAGAGGCGTACAACCGGTTGAAAAGTGAGCTTTAGAATATACTCGTGTATCTAGAATATTTAATCAGTTACTGTATCTTTCCGAGGGTCGTAACAGCGGTAGTGCTAAACACAGACGAGGGATTTCCCATTCTTGCAACAGAAGAGAAACATTCGGGTTTGGTTAAGAGCGCGAGAGGAGCGGAATAGTCACATACGTGTCGGAACTACATGCAATCTTGCATGCGTTATCGAATAGAATGCCTCCATCCGAGGAATGATGCATCGAAGTCGTTTGGGCCGATAACGGGCTTCGATGAGGAAATGTCACCTTTTAGAAGACAATGAAGAGAATCCATAGGTACGTGATAGATTACGCACGACAGATGTGCAGCCGGAATGAAAGGGCCACCACGATAACGGGAATCACTTGATTGATGACGTCACGGCCGACCACGTGATTAATGGTATTCGGTGCGGGAATTTTGGGTTCTTAAGATAACGGGCTAAATCACACACGCTACGTGAAATTTTCGCAAAGTGTTCCTTTAAGAAATTGCATGGAAGATATCATCGGCGACGTCCTTTATGCAAAAAGAGAAATTTGTAGGCTTGGCAAAAATTCCGGTCAACCATTAAACCCAGACAAAATTTCGCATTCTTACTTCTAACCGGCCACGAATTTATATACATTTTAAACTAATAATACTTTATTTCTTCATTTTTCCTTCTGTTAGCCTATTTATATTTAATATTTTATAAAATAAATATCTTTTTTACTGACCTTCTCGAAACACTATTTTCATCTACAGAAACCAATTGTGGTGTTTTCCCAATTGCTCGTACAGTACATTACCTAAGTAAAAATGAAAAAAATATATATATATATATAATTTCAAAACATTTCCAATCATTACGATTGTTAAATATTCCGGAAGACGATGGCTAAACACCAAAGATAGATTTACGTATAAATGAAAGGGCCGTAACATTTTGTCATTACATTTATTCACAGAAAGAAACAAAATTCGTACAAGTAGCTTGGTTTGTAAACGATTCGCAGTAATTTCAAGTTAGAAATGGAGTAAAAATAAATAAACAAGTTAATTATAATATTTAATTCGGAAGACCGCCGCAGAAAATGGCGCAATTCATCATTTTACGTTGCAAATGTTTACAGAACACGGCGAGGAAACCAGTTCTATTGCATAATCTAAGACGAGAAACGAACGAATCTCCTACTCCTCATCGTTTCAATTAAACTTACTAGAAATTGTGATAAATAAATGAAATTTTTAAGAATAAAATTCGAAAAAAAATCCGAAGTTCGGGTTCCAACGTTTAGAGTTAACCCGGAGGCCCGGAAGGGGCCCTTTAATTGTCGTTTTAATCGAAGTGGAAATCTGAAAAAAGAAAGGAATTTTTTTCGATTCGTTTCGACCATAAGCGTGGCACGAGGGGACTTTCGGTTCCCAGATAGCAGAGCCGGAACGCGGTAGCAACAATTCTTCATCCAAAACTCCCAGCAGGTCATCCGAATCCAATGGGGAGTACCGGAACTCAGATAAACAGCAAAGCTAATTGAGAAGGAAGTAAATATCGGATAATTTAAATTAAACCACGTGCAGCTATCAAACAACGGCGGAGCAGATGGGTAACTGCCTCCTCTTTTGTTTTGTGCGCCAACTCCAGTTTTGCCTTTCTATCTGAATCCGTTTTTTTCCCCTCTCTTTCTGCTAAAGTCCCGTTTTGCGCGCCCCAAAGTTACGCTTTAGTTTGTTCGGTTCTAACTTCGTAATTAGCAAATATCGCCCCGCTTGTGTTTGTGTAAAAGCCAGGTTTATTCGAGCAAACACTTCTCGGTGCGAATTGATTGGTGGGTAATGGTAATCTTTGCTTCTCCCCCCGCCGCTATCTGGCCTTATAGCGCACAATGCGTGCAGATAAATGGCGACAAAAAAGTTAAATTATTTGATTAAAATTTTAAATTTTAAACGGATTTATTTAAGAACGACTTTACAGATATAAGCTTTTATATTCATTCTATTTGTCCGCCTGGTTTCCATTTGGAAATCGTCTTTCTTTCGCACTTTTTCCGCCTAATTAAGCTGGATTTAAGAATTTTGCCTTCAATTAAATAAAATTCAACAATAAAAATCTTAATTCCTATTTAGCAATTGCGCCGTTTAGGTCAAGTCGGTAGAGAAGCCAAGCACCATTTTCCAACAGGAAACTGAAGATACGTGTTGTATTATAAAATAATGACTCGTCGTAGTGTCACCTTCCACTTAGAAACCGTAAGATCCATTTTGAGAAGAAACTTTCAAATTGGCCATTCGGCTTTCCAAGTTTCTCCAGAGAAATTTTCCAGTTTGTGAAATATCGTACTTAAATAATTCTCGATTTAAGGAAGTGTCAGGTTCGTTCATTTTATACAGAAATCTGGCAGAATGGCCGAACAGTTTACACGGGAGTATTATAAAATTAGAAACTGATTGCCATTTTCGCGGCTGTTTTCGTGGGAATGGCTTAAACCTCAAACTACTTAGAAATCTCTCGAGTTAAGAACTAAACACCAGATTTTCCTGTTAACTTCTCAATTTATTGTTTTCGGTGTTAGATTATTTTTATTTTAAACTATGTATCACTTTTGTCGGGGAGGAAATTTAAATCTCACTATACTAAGACAAAATGCAGTCGAATGGTATTAAGTTGTACTGTTAACGAATAGCGAGTAACCGAAAATTTTGAAAGGCGAAGATGTTTGACTCGGGAAGCATTCCTGAGCGAATTAAGGGATCGCCCCCAACGCAAATCAGCCTAGACGTAGAGGATAGGGACGGTCGCGCAATTCTAGATACGAGCGAAAGGGCAACATTGGCCATTTAATTGTTATTTAATTAATAGTTATAAGAGGACGGGAGAGTGCGAGTGACAAAAAAGTGGATCGTAAATAAAAATTAGTTATCGCGAAATTCCGACCCATTAAAACGTAATCCCGGCGGAGGGGAGAGAAAGCGGGAGATTATTTGACGGCTCGGGTTCAATCGTAGCAGGTTAGTGTCGACCCCGGGCCGACCTCGACGCAACGATACACCTGTCCTACTACAAGTTTTACTACCGTTTTACGGCAGCTTAATGATAGGCCTACAGCTAGTCTGATGGACCAAAGTCACTGCCGAGGTTAATGTCTACCGTCTCTCGACTGGTTTCCACCATGTTCTGCACCCAGATTAGACTATTCGATCCCTGGAAATTCCTTCCGACTGGGATCTTTACGACTCTACCACGTATTACCGTTTTAAGTATTTTGTAGGGTTCTACGGGCGCCACTCGCCTTGTTCTACTCCCTATTTTCGCCCGTCGGCGTCGTTTGGACACACACACAAACCATCTTAATTTTTATACGAGACTTGCACCTATTGCTTTGATCCTACTCGCTTTTCTCTACACAACGCGACGGTATTACGACTCTGTAAGCTTGCTCCGTGCCAAATTTGCGCTTTTTTTTTACAATTCTAATCGTATCTAAATAGGTATTTACCCCTCTTTTCGGTTGTAGGCGCATCTGTAAGGGGTCGGGTATGCCGTGGTGTGATGATCAATCGTGCTTACACTAGAAGAGTACGTGTAAAGTAAAACGTTTACCTACTTTATAATCTCCAGATAGACCTACGTATGTCCTATTTACGTCGGTTGTGGTGAATATATTTAACATATTTACCAGAAACGACAAACTCCATTATGTATGATTGTGCAGAAGCTACCTTCTGTTCTAGAAAATAATACTCGAATTCCCAAAATTTAGCATTCTAAACGAATTGCCTTTAAGAATTTTAACCTATTTCCTATCCTTTATCTACGGCTTTTGTCTTTTTCTATTTTTAGCCGGAGACTTTTTCCCAATTTATCCCGACTCCGAATAAGACACTAAAAAAGCTTGCTCTTCAACAATATATTTGATGAAAACTTCTACAGCGGAAGATATAATGGGCCCTTCTTCATAGATTGTTACAGTCGAGAGAGATGCTGAAATGAAAACCAATTTTAAGATACATTTATGTGTCACGTGACCGCTCCTGGAACAAAAAGATAGGCTGATTTATTGCTTTCCCTCTACTTGTTCAATAAAGCTGTTTAATTGGTTGCACAATTTTAAGATAACTCCGACGTTACGACGACAATTCGGCGTATAAAAACGAAAGAAACTAAGCTGATTTCAAACTAATTTATTTATTACTCCGCCATCACCTGTTGAATTTTATAAAGGTGAGGAGGAAATGAATACGGGTTAAGCTGAAACACGTTCTATTTGTTACCACGCCAACTAGGAAAAGGGTGAAACTGTCTAAATTAGATTAATTCTTAGATTTGAGATGGCGCAAGAATCCAAGAGGCGATTACCATCAGTTTCGATTTAGACGATTCCTAGTAAGGGAGTGTATGGATAAAAGATGCCTAAGGGATTGTAGGCGCTTAGCCTTGAATTTCTATTGTTTCACGATCCCGACATCGATGCAGGAAAAAAACAAGTCCTTGAATTTGGTTGGGAAGGGCTGCCTACTTTATTCCACTAAAGGAACTTTTTAACAAATCGAACTTTTGCGGAGAGACAAATCCTCATGAAAAACATTCTTTGCCCATATGACGTCCCATCGAGTTTTTATTTATTTATTTATTCATTCATTTTCTTACGAACAATAGACCCGAATTACAGGAAAATAAACAAAAGTTCCGTTTTTGTTCCGATTTAACAATTAAAGGAATTTTTCAGAATTTACCGAAACACGAAATACGCAACTTGTTTCTGATTACGTAAAGCTGAAAATTTTTTTAACTCGAGTTCCGTTAGAAAAATATAGCGGGGGGGGAAGTGTGATTTTTGCAAAGTGCATTCGACGAGACGTTTTCGGTTAGCTTAAATTGCATTTTATGCCACAAAAGCGTTAAAGCTGGGATAGACGAAAGACGTCGGAGCAAAGTCCATAAATAAGTGGCATCACACAATCGGCGAAACGGCGGAGATTTGGAAAAACAGGTTATTACTTAACGTCACTCCTTTCCACCCGAGATACAATGGATAGCTCCGGGTTACTTAGAATATTTATCTGAAATCTAGCCGCTCTGCCCGTACGGGAAACAGCTTGTCTTCTAACACAGTGTATGGCTTACATATACAGACTGTTATCTGTTCAACCTCCGCTGAATAACTGTCCTGATTTCGTGCTGGCAGTCTGCAGCTTTTGTTTCTCGACTGATATCGTGTGCACATCTGAAAGTCGCACCCGATCACAACTCGATAACGGCCCCGTTCTAATTACGGGATCGTTTAGAAGGGGAAAATGCGGCGATTGTTAAGAGCGGCCACTGCACCCCTCCCCCTCCTGGCCCTATCTGGCCCTTTTGTCTTTCTCTTATTTTTCTCGAGCGGTTAAGATCTTTATCTTTTTACTTTTCGTTGAAGAAGATGGAAGAACTGATAACGGCCGAATCTGGACTGACTAAGTAGATTTCTTTTCTTCTTTCCTCCTTCGCTTAGTTTCATGTAGCTCAAGGTCGAAGGTGATTCGCGCCTCCCCTAATTGTTTCGTGAAGAATTAAACTTCGCTACTTCCTCTGAATATTTATAAAGTTTACCAGCGCCAAATTTACTTATAAAAACTTCGTTAATTTACAATTTTTCTTGGAAAATTTCGGATAAATCTGGAGATGTGCAGAAAATTTCTGCTTTTAAACGGAGTTTTTGGAGAAGAGATGCGGGTAACATTTGTATATCTAACGACTAATAATTCAGTATCTCCATCATCTGCGCTAAATTTGATATAAATATTAGCAGCCAGATTTAAAATAAAACTTGGAAATTGTTATCTCGTACGAGTGAATGATTATTTTTTTTAGCACGATATTCTTTATCGACTGGTAACAACTCTACGTAATGACTTAGATTCGGTTATCAAATTTTGTTGGCGAGTAAACAGGATACATTCGTCCGACTTCTGCTATTCTTCCTACCTTTAGAAAGACAAAACGCCAAATTTTAAAGTGGACAGGTATGATTTTTTTTTCTAAGAATTATCGCTATCGAAACAGAAGTTATAATTAATTAAATTGAAAAAAATGTGTTAAACGACTTGTAAGTTGTAGTTGTGCAACTCGATGTTGCAACTTTTATGTTACAATTGCTGCGGGCTTATAAAGTATACTTAATTCTAGAGAAGCTATCTTTTAATTGTTTCGATATTTTTCCGCTTCTTTTCTGTGTTATTTTTCTAATTTTTGCGTAAAATTCCAGTAATTGTATCCATTACAAGTGTAGAAAGTACAGTCTATTATTTACTTTTTTTAAGGGTAAAATATATGAGGACAGAGTAGCTTATTTTTAATTACACTGTTATCGTCCTTCACTTATTATCAAACTCTAAAATATGTAAATTATAAATTTACAGTACTATACCTTGCATCGTGTTATAAGACTATCGGTTTGTACCGTACACTACAAAATCGAAACTTTAGCTTCTCAAACTGCATAGATTCTTTCGATTTCACGTTTAAATTCGTTAATTATTTTTTTAAAAATGAGTTGAAATGACACTTTCATAATTTATGCACCTCCTATTTTTCCACCGACAGTTTTCTGATCGTCATTACCATATCGGTCACGTGGATCTTTGACGATTTCTGGCGAACAAAAATGTTAATTATCAATCGTTGCGAATCTATTAAATGGCGCAGAATGGTTCCTAAAAGGTTCGCATCCAATCTCTACTTGTGCAACAACCACAACAGTTCAGTGACACTTTGAGATATTTCTGACTTTTCGATCAGATACGATATGTCAGTCGAAATCTCTCGTCACTCCACACCAGCAGTTTTCGTGCGATGTTTCAAAGATTATGCTTTTCCCAACAGTTTTTAATTTTTTTTTTCTTCCTTCCTCCGAAGTTTCGATAGAAAAATTACAATTTACAACACCGAAAATGTGCCAAAAATACAAACTTATACTCTAACGTCGTTTGGAAAGTAATTATTAAAGTTAGGAATATCGAAGGAAAGTCACTATTCTTAAATAGGGGTTTTCTCGTATATAACGAAATTGGGAATATCGAACGGAAGTTCTGCAGCGCTTTTCTTAAATGGGGCACTTTTGATTCTCGGATATAACGAGAAAACCCCCCCATTTAAGAACACTTTTAAATTTTTCTCTGCAGTAAATTTCGATGTTAATCTCGTCCTTCTAACAACCGCAAAGTCACAACAATAAGGCGATATTGGACAACCATTCCGAAATTGTTCCTTATTCCTTAACCAGATATCGAAAAATATAAAAATATTCGGCTGGTATCTAGAGGTATTATCGATGCACGCAGATAGGCATATAGAGAAAAGCGGGACAAGTTAACCAGGTTAACTTTGTTATAAAGCTGCTTCGGAAATTGCGATAACAGCATATAAGTTATTATCACTTATAAAAGGATAATTTATATTCATTATTACTCCATTACATCATTCCTTTTAATATAATGCTTGGCGGAAAAAAACGACAAAAGCGATAGTAAACAGATTAATCATCCATCCAATTTGGGGGCAAGATGACGAATATGTTTTCTTATGGATTTTCCCATTGATAAAATTCGCTTACGCATTGGCTAACGTAATTATTAACCTGTTTCTCGCTCTGCAGTTCGATATATAATCGAATACGAGAACGACAATTGACGTATCCAATAATGTATCAATTCTCTTCCTCTCGTACGGGCCAGAAGAATCTAAAAGATAATTATATTGTTTATTTTTAGTTAAATTCTCGAGAACGTCATTTTAACTGCGAGTATCGAATGTAAAGACATAAATCAGTCTCGTATTGCAAAGAATAACCTTTAAATTATTAGGCGTGTCCCGCTGGAAAATTACTATTCGTCATCTTATCCCGGGCACACTTGATTCAAAACACAGAAACTCGACACGGAGAATTAATATTCGTTAGCGTTTAATGACGAATCTATATCTCAATAAAACATGGCACGGAACGATTATTACGCAGATATTATCAGCATTATGATTCTTGTTTCTCTTCCAGGAAACAACAAAATAGAAATTATCTTAGTAATTTCTCTTTTGAATATCTGTAACAAATTCCGAGTAGGCGTATATTTATATAAAATATTAAATAACTTCCCTTCTTGTAAAGAAAATTCGCCTTGCAGAACGAATTCGTTAAACGTAACTGACGTATCGAAGCATAATTGACAAATTGTTTCGGCAATTGTGAAATTTCGGCATTTCCAGCGCTCGCCTAATTAAATGAAGAGGTTGGAGAACGACGTCGTCCGTGTAATAAAATTTCCTACCGAGTGGTGTCTCTCCTCTAACAGGGCTAATGAATTTTCCGAGTGCCCTACCGTGAAAAATAGGAAAAATATTTAATGATAATTGAGAAACCGGTTTACTTCGTTACGTTAGAAGAATTTCTATAAGATTCCGCTTACTTTTGTTGTTTCCGAGACGTATAAAGCAGGCGCCACTTCGACTCTATAATGGGTTAATTTTTAATATTTCTTCCACTCCTGGCGTATTCGTGTATATATATATATACGAACGGTGACGTTGCGTAGAGTGTAGCGAGTAGATTTTGCAGCCAATTCGAACGCCACTATAGGAAAGAAAGTGCAACTTTATCCTTATGGGAAGACGGTAACGTCACCAAAAGAGGGAGGACCCGTAAACCCAGGTGGTCCGAGTAAAGAGGGGAGATTTCGGATCTCGTCTGCCATCTTATATAGGGACCAGCGCGAGACGGAAACGATGATATTGGGTGCGTCATGCAGCCTCCCGACCGTTCTTATCTGAGCCGAGCTCGGGTATGCCCCTCCGTCTCCAAAAACACACAGTCTAATGGCGCCAGTGCGATGCCGATAAGCTATCTGAGTTGGATCGGGATGGAGAGATAAGCAGCCGGTCTGCGTGCGAACACAAGGACTCGGCAGCCAACAGATCCGCTGCCCTTCTCCAATTATGAGAGTTTATCTCTTCTGTGTTCTCTTAACCTACTTACTATTTGTTTGCTTTCGAATTTGTTTCTCTTCATTGTTTGCTTATCTTCCACTTTACTAATTTCGTACCCCGTCTCTTCGCCTTCTTCTCCTGGCTAATAAATAATTTGCATGACGATTATCTCGACAGATAGCAGCCCGAAGCAAGCATTTTATCTAAATGAAAGATCTGAGTAACTATCGAATTTCGTAATTGATTATTATAAGATTCGAGCCGAATCTATGCAAATCGATCGATAAGGCGACTCGTCCTCGAGCCGACAACTGATTTTAATGTCGGCTCCTTTCTGTGTTCGATTCGTCTTTTTAAATTCGCCCACCCCCGGAAACACGTCATGGAAACGATTTAACGCGGTAGAAGGAAGCGTGGATAAACATGTGTGGAGGCTAAAATGCGATACTCGTCAAGCTAACCCGGTCGACCCCTTCGTCGTTTCTGTTTCGGAACAAAGCCACCGGTTCAAATTCTCCGGCGCAAAGTACAAAAAGTCACAGGAGGCGATAAATGCAACGAAATAGGACTCTACTGTTGTTTGCAGTCACACGTGCTAGCTATTGGCCCAGTCTCTCTCCTATAGATTCTTATCTTCTAGGTATAGTATTACCGTTTCCTGCTTTTTTTGCTCCTTTTATTCTAAGAATGTAAACATTTGGTTACAGTCCGAGAAGAATAAGAGAAGTCTTATCTTCGAATAATTAATAATTATTAATTAGGTGGAAACTCGAGTGGCTAAAAACAGTTGACACTTTATGTGTCCAGTTAGGAAGTGGAGGGGCAAATAAGGGCCGTTTACTTTTTAATATAGTCGATAGTAGATCTTGTAATAACTAGGCTTGTGGCCACAAATATGCGGGAAAGCGTAAATTAACGGGTTGCCGACCTTGAATCCTTTCGAGTAGTTATGTGACAGTCGTTGTTGATAACGGAGGCATTCGTGATGCAAAGTTCTATTTTTGATCTTCGAGATTAACGTAACTTTGTAGAGCAAAATCTAAAATATTGCTTGGATCTCGGGCAGTTAACATTATAGAAAATACAGATTCACATTGAAGATACGCTTCATTAGCGGCGTCGCATTAACAAAGCAGTATTAAAGTTACGTCTTCGCAGAATGAAACAGTATCACTCGTTAGTCTGCGATACAGAAAGTTACGTTTACGTAACGCGCCGTACGTTATGAATTGATAAATCTTATCGTAAAACGTTACGTCTTCTTAGATACAAGAACAATGGTTTGTAGTAAACAAAAATTTATATATAATAATACATCGATTATAGATTTAAATGATAATTCATCAACCAAATCGTATCAATTCATCTACATCATTTAATAAATGTGGCGACCGTTAATAACTTAATACGAGTTTCCAGTCGAGACTCACTCCTACATAAATCCTTGAAAATCCATTAACAGTCGATCCTTTGAAAAACATCAAACGTATTAAAAGTTATCCTTAAAATGTATCGCCAATTAAAATCCAATTATGCCAATTTTATGTAATCGAAGACCATAAAGGTATAATGTCATTTAAGGATCTTCAAAGAATTGATTGTCAAGGATCTGAAATGTCACTTACGAAAACATAAAACCAGATGTAAAATTAACGGCACGACTGTTTATAAATGTCAGAAATTAATTATTTCGAAGGAGAAAAAAAAATAAAATAGGCTACACATTATATATTCCGAGTTCATTGGCACCTTCCTACTCGCTCTTAAGTTTATTTCTTCTCGAACTGCTTCCAGCCGATTAATATAGGATACTCGGTTAGGATTATCACGACACAAAGTTAATACCTCCGAGCATTTTCCTTAAATTTTTCTCACGAAATTCAAAAAGTAAGCATTGATTCAATTGATAAATATCAATCGGGGATAATCACGACTCTTAAAAAATTAATCACGTTTTTTTACGCAATGTTTACAGTAAAGTGCGAGTGTTAACCGGTAAAAAGTTTCACGATCGTATAAACCAGATAATAAATTTAATCGTAGTGTAATTTATGAAAGTAATATAATTAAATTAAGACGGTAAAAATTAATTAAAATCAGCATATTTTGTACGATTTTAAAGAAAAAATTCCTGCACAAAATTCCTTGGCATTTTTTTTTCTTTTATTTACTAGAACTACTTTTAAATCAGAATTAGTCTCGGGGCTTTAATTAACTTAAAAGTAGCTTATTCGACAAGAAAATTAACACAGAGATCGACTTTTTATCAATATCGAAACGATAAAACGTCGTATCGTTCGACACGTAACAAGTATGGAAAGGAAGTCAAAAAGTCAAAATGTCTTCCATGTAAACTGGCAAAATTTCCTTTTTTTTTGCAGCTGCAACCGAATGATTAAAGAGGTAAATTAATTCAATAAATTAATAAAACGCGACAGACTAATTGACGATAAGAACAAGAAAAGACACGAATTAAAATATATAGAAAAAAATTCCATAAATCAATTTCGATAATTAAGAAATTATATATACTTATACTCAGAGTGTGTGACGATTAATAAATACTGTAGAGACGTAAAATATCATGGAGATATTTATAAAAATATCAGAAATATTACGAAATGGGCCAGCCAATGTTGAAGGGAACGGCCATAAAAAAAATGTAGAATTCTATCAGTTATTTTCATTATAATTTATAATTTATAAGATATTTTATGATTAAAGTTCTTAAGATAAAAGATGTTTGGCGTTCGTCTTTATCTATTTAATGATATCGTATCTCGGAGAACATCGGAATAATTAGCGAGAGAGGTGATAAATTATAACTTTATAGTGGATTTATGTTATTAAGATTTTTCTGATGAATTTTTTTAAATCTCATTTGCCCCGTTTAACATTCTTATAAGTGGATAATTATAATCATTTATCATTCGACTTATGAGATTTAAGTTTCTTGAACCTAAAAATCTAACTTTAAGCCAGTTTGTAGGACCCCCGGAGGCGCGGACGGCTCATTTGTTAGTTTTTTCTATTGGACGGCGGAGCGTAACAGATATTCAATCAAATCATCGACACAAAGGCCACTCGGAAAATTGAAATTTCTCGACCCGTATACGGTCCTCTTTCCATTTACTACTAGGGTTGGACCGGGATAATGATGGGCGAAACTACACGTCCAGCCTCTTAATGACTGTTATTAATTGTTTACGTGATAAAATGGGGAACTAAGTGACTATAATAGCCGATTATAAGTCGTATATAATTATTTTGATATACGACGGGATGGAAATTTCCAAATTTATACTCGATTTCTGTTTCGTATCGCGTTCGATTCCTTCTCGAGCCTCTGGTGTGATACCGGCCTTTTCATTATCTGTTTTGTAGATATAAATAAGATAATCTAGATGGGTAATTAAATAAATGGAACACTTATCCGACACCTGTTCTGGCTCGGTAGTAAAAACACCCATTCCGAGAGAACACTTCGTTTTAGCTATTTAATTAACTCGGCAGTTTCTGTCTTCTACTTTCTCACACGCTAAGAGTATGAAAACCAAATCCTATTAAAGATTATCGTATTTACATAGAAAAATATAGGACCCGTCACTCCACTGTAGTAAATTACTAAGGACAATGGCGGAATCAACCGATTGACGAAAGCTGTAATTGTTACGCCGGCTGGATTTGTTAGAGAAGGGCATCACGCGTTTTACGTAGACGAAAGCTGCGAACAATGTAGGCTGTAGAATATGGGTCGAGCGAGCAACATGCCTTCGTAGATCGTTTATCGAGCATTATCTCAAACACTGCGGCTATCTATACTGGATCCTGTTTACAATTAAATAACAATCAAACTTCTAAGAACGAGCTTCATATCGATAGACGTAATCCTATATTTAGTGCCCGTTTCCTTAGAGATCTCGCCTACGTTTAGGATGTATTTTAAAAAATATAGGCCTATATCTGCAGATTTGCTTTCTTTTTTCTGTGTTAAGCTGGTGTTCGAATAGGATAGAAAATTCTGTCCTCGAACCGGAGATTCCTTTCTATTAACCTAATTTAGGAAGTTTACGAAAGGTCGACGGAGTCGAGTTGCAAGCGGGGAAACGAGGTGCCACGTGCGTTCCACATCGGGTCCCACCTTAAATACTAGTTATATAGTTAACGAACTCGCGTCTTATCGACATTCTCGATTATCACCCTCGGCCGTTGCTCCCTTGTCAGATAAGATTATAAAAAGATAACCATCTGTCAGGTTACGAGTTGCCTTTAGCCGTTGTTTGTCAGGTTGTCCTTGAGGCCGAGTCAATAATGCGTATCTATAAAAGGATCACTTCCATTTTATGAATGGATATTTTAGATTTAACGATCACTTAATTTCATTTCGTGTTAAGATTAATGTTCGGACGAGTCATTACTCCATCTATACAATTAAGTTGCGCCCGGGTTCCGAGAGGTCGAGTATAGCGGTCCACTGGCTTATGTTTCTTCAGGTGAGCCTAAACGAAGAGGAGGTGCCCCCTGTCATTCGTTTCTTCGCCTATTTTCTCCGGATTATAAATTGACTTCTCCCAGTTATGGCTACTAAAATAGATTATCCCCCATAAACCGTTAGGGAATTAAAACAATGGCGGAATTTTATTGCCAACCGTCGCTTCCTCCAAAGATATCTCGGATTTAATATCCCAACTGGCTAATTGTTTCGAAAATCCTCAAACATTCCGGCAGATTGTCGAGGAAAGCTTTGATCGTCAGAGTGATTCTCGTTTGGGGTGTTCACTTTAGCAGGGAAACCGCTTAGGATAGTTTCCACGGCCAAAATAAAAGGTTTAAAAAATTCTTCTAATGCTGAAAAAGATGATTAAAACGGCCAAATTATTAGTTGGAATCTTACAACTCGGGAGCATTGTAAACACTTATGGCGACTAAACTGTTTTACGAGTGCACACCCACTACAGCTTAAACTGCATCGTGAGAACTTTATAGATTCCACACGAGAGGCTGCTTCTTAGAACCCAGTAGATCTCATTGGAGCCATGTGTATCGTGAGAGCCTTATTGGTTCCCATTGGAGTTAACTACGGCGTGAGAAACTCCAAGACTTCTTGATTCTCCATAACTAAAAAATACGCCACGTAAATTTAGGCGCGTTTTGAATTTTAAATTGAAAATACTTTATAAGATATTTAAAAAATTTTTATAAATATTAATTTATCAATTTCTTGCATATTTAAGTTTTTTCCCCCGCAATATCGATGTCTCTATCTAATTAGGGTACAATAATTATAAGTTGATAAATCCCTTCATAAGCATTGTAATTATCTATGGTACATCTATAAATATGTCACAGTGTCGTAATAATAGCTAATAGGAAGGTCGAAAAGCGGTCGAGTGACTTCTGTGCGATAATCTTCTTATCTTAAAAAATAAAAAAAAAAAAAAAAAAGGGAATTTTCCGTGGAGACGTTTTCGTCTTCATCATCTCTTACGCCAAATCATCGATTTATCACGACATAGTCTACGCCATAAATTACATCTTCATTAATCACTCCTATAATTCCGAAGTAAAATTATCTTCACCTTCTCCACTCTCTTCCTGGTTGGCAAACGTGGCTGCCAATATGCGGCGTCGGACTTAATGAAGACACCTATATCGAGAGGATGGTAAACGGAATGTTTAATACCTTAATTTATGCCATGCAAAGGGATATTTTCGTGGCGTGATGAATGCGTCATCGATTGGGGAAGCGCCTTATCCTAAAGATTTCTCAGACTCTCTCTCATCGGCAGATCTAGGAGTATTGTATCGTGTCCGATAAGTTTGTGCGGTTCTATTGATCAGTCCTAGTCGATCTAGGTTATCCCCGCATCTCGCAGATCTCCGATTTCGGTTCTTCACCCGCAACAATTAAAACCCCGCCGACGTTTCTCCTGTTAAATATCGCATTCCGTCCGGGGTGGCGACCTTAACGTGTTTAAATTTTTAAAAATTCTTGGAATTAAACCACGTTTGAACCGGCGATAGAGTGACAAAAAGTGTTTTCGCATCCGCTTTAAGTAAACATTTGGTCGGTTGGTAGGTAAAGTAAACTTGGAAGAGGGCATCACGAATAAGATATCACTTCCTCACGCAAACGACATATTAAAAGGAACACGATAAAATTCGTAGAAACCAGTTTGAACTTGACTTCTCCGTCTTCGGGTCAGACGGCAACGGGTCACTGCCCTTACTTTAAGAACAAAACACAGGCTCACCCCGGCCGACCTTTTCCTTAACGAGAAAGAAAAGGTTATAATGGATGGGACGAAAGAACGGCCTTTTAACGGCTCTTCCTCCGTCTCGTCACGTCGGCCGAGAAGTCAAAGATCACAAGAAGCGGAACAAATTAATTCTTGTTTGTAGAAGGGTTAAAACGACTAATTATTCAATAAAACCGTAGCCTTGGGCTTCCCGGAACAAAACAGAAAAGTAGTCCGTGGCCACCACACACTAAATGAATTTAACGACTTATAAAAGGCGCTGTATGAGTTATAAAGAAACACCAACCTTTAACGAGACGTTAAGGACTATTAAGATGTTGCGACATTTTTTTAAATATATATATATAAACTAACAAAAACATTTACTTCTTCAACGAAAAGCGACTTTTTTCCAATGAAAAATTGTAATTTATCACCCGTTTATTCCTGTAAAAGTTGAGAATGAGACTTTTATTTAATTGATTGCAATTATAAAAGTTGTTTCGCACGTTTTTCTCCCCTCGTCCGATCCATGCGATGAAGGATTTATTACTCGAGCGTACGAGTGCCCGAAAGGGATTGTCTTATTTTTCTAGAAAAGCGGTTCCCAGCCTATCCTAAGCTCGGATACTTGCAACTTTTGCCTTAACATTTTTTTTTTCTAAATCAATTTTAAACTCAAGTCATGATTTTTATTTTTAAAACTACGTTTAGAAATATAATAAAATTTCTCGACAAGTCGGAGGGCCATTTAAAGTCTCGTTATCCGATCGAAATTCGTCCTTTAAATTTCTTCTTGTAAATGGAATTCGAACGAGTTCCTTTCGAAATATTTACAAATTTTTCAGCTAGTATAAGCCGCCATTTTTATGTTTTCTCCCCTTTAGAATATTGCCACTGTATAAAAGTCCTTAACAAAATTTGAGATAATACAATTGAACCAATGCTCGCTCGTAGCCTACCGAAAAATCTCGGTTACTATCGAGAGTTTTGCCTATATTTTTCATCTTTTTTTACGTATTTTTATATAAAATTCGAAGCCAACAGCTCGTTGGGTAGGTTTACTGTATTAATTAAAGCTTTAAACCCATTCGACTAGTAAATATCAGGTTGGAAATTTTGAGTTTATTTGAAATCTATTTGCATAAAAATCCCACAAACTCTTCGAATTTTTCACAATTGATTAGTGCCTAAGAATTCGCTCAACAAATACTGATATTTTCTTAACATTTCGATAATTGTCCACATAATTCTCGAAATGAATGGCCTAAAATATGGAAGTAAACATCGATTAGTTTGTAAATATTGGAAAATAAAGCATAAAGCAATAAAGAAACTTTATTGCTTTATGCTTTATTTTTTAATTCGTTCTCAAAATCGGTAGATAATCGGAATAAAATAATAAAAACGATTAAATTTCGTTCGGCCGAGCTCTTACACTCGAACTTAAATTCGAATTTCCCGACGTAGTCGACGAACGAAAAATAAAATAATCGTAATTAAATCTGACGAATTTTCTAAGAAATGAGGTAACAAGAGACTTAGTCTGATAAAAATTCTATCAAAATATTGTTGAATAATAATTATTTTTTAAATATTTGTAAGATATATTCTCACTTCCTTACATTGATTTTATTTACGAATATCTGTGACTATTTTAACGGTTATCGAATATTTATATTATTTACAACAGTTCAGGAGTCATCTAACGTATAAAATACGACGCGAAATAATTTTCGGTCGTCTTATTTAATATTCTTTTGCTAGTAAATAGAAATAATTAATACGTATTTAACTTTTCGAGTTTTATGTAAGGGAATGGAATATTTTAGAAAATAAAAACTTTACATTCAATAGAACGAAGGAAGGAAAAAAATATTATATAAATTAAATGTAAGATTTGGTCACGACCGCAGGATTTTACTTTTTCTTCCAATCTAGACCTTAGTAATATCCGGCAGAGAGAGGGTGTTGTTGACAGTTTAGAAACAGGAAATTCGATCTGGAGCGATAAGAAGAAGCGATTTTTATTTTGTATCGACACTTATCAATCCAACAAATGACCAAAATGTCCGACATCGGTTTTAAATATGGAAAAACAAGAAGAGAAATCATCCAGAAGAGATAATTCGCCTTCGTTTTCCTACCGAGACAAATAAAAGACCAAAGTGAATAGAAGAAGAGGCAATTCGGTTGGCGAGCGAAAAACCCGGACCATTGAAAAATTAATCTGGAGTAAAGATCGGAGATAAAGGATTGGAAGCATTCTTTAATCTAGTCGACCGGCGACGACGACGCAAATGGTGTCGTAAAAACTCTACGACGATGTCATGCTTAATTAAGTGTGCATTCAAAATACAGGAACAGTCTATTTAGCAGAAGAAGGTGTTTAACTCCTGCAGATAGAGTGGAGGCGATAAAATGTGATCTGCGGGCGAAAAAAAAATTCCAAATCGAAAATGAGACGGAGGGACGACCCGGCCTCCTAGGGACTTAACACCCTTTGATTGCTCCTCCTGATTAGCGCCACCTAAATTATACTAGCATCGTCCCGGCTTCGCTTCCTTCGTTTGTTTTTGTGTGTGTATAGGCAGATTCTCTTCTTCCATTGTTCGTTCCAGAAGTGAGAATTACATTTGATTAGTAATATTGCCAGCAACGAGACGGTCTGCAGTCGCCTGTTAAAAGATATTTAAATATGGCCGTTGCCATGCGGAAGTGTGGCTCGGAAATTCTTCTAAATTAAAATCCTTCCCGACTTAATTCGAACGCGCTCCGTCCGATTTCGTATTTTACGGGGAAGGATCTACCATTATTTAAACGTTCCAAAGTCTTCCCCGGTTCATTTGTGAGAATTTAAGGATAAATAATTCAGCGTTGAACATTTTATCGACTCAAATATCGTTGAAATAATTATCCTTACATCCCATTTATTAGTGAAGAACATTAAATTTTAAAACATTGAAAATTTTAAAAATCTTAAAAATTTCATGTGGAGAGTCTCCTTAATTCTGATTTTTACATTATAACTTTTAAAGAAGCGTGAAAATTACAGGAAAGTATCTGCTTTAACACCTCGAAATCACACTTCACTTTGTTAAACCATTTTCCTAATATTTTACGATATTACGTCTATAAAAACTTATAAAATTATAAAAGAAAACTCTAAAATTTCTATTTATTTCTCGTTTCAAAATTAAAGTTTAATTATAAAACAAAAATATTTGTTTTTTTATAAGAAGGGAGTGTCTATCGAAGAAACCAACAATAGAGAATTAACAAGAAATTATAAGACGTTTACAGTTCATTAACACGGCCGGAAGACTTATTTTTTCTTCTTTTTTTTTTACTTTTTTTTTGTTCCTGGAATCTTCAATAAAGTTTTGTGGAAGAAAAGTGGGATGAACGCGGCAGACAGCTGTCTCCAACAGATGTTCCCTCTAAATAACAGCAAACAATCAGTGAAATACGGTATGTTGACGTTGGCTCAAACCGACAAAAATGTCATTCGGGGTGTCGACAGCATCCCGGAAGCAAAGCCAGTTCAAGGAAACTGCTAGAAGGGAGAAGCAGCGCTGAAAACGTCGTGTAGTGGGGTCAACTTAGATTGTTTTGATTGGGATATCCACGTCCACGCCACAGTTCAACAGCTTATAACATTATTTCGTAGAGTGGAAACTGCTGATAGAAAACGAAATCATCAAATATACGTTGGACACGACTAAAATTTTGGTAGAAAGGAAGAAAATTAATCGAAATTCAGTGTTTTAAAGCTTCCTTAAGCAAGAATTTTAAATTTGTGTGGGAAACATATGGCACACAAAAGGTTAAAAAATTTTAATAAAAACTAATTTTTAAGATCTTTTTCTTAATTTATAGCTTCGAGAAACGTAGAAGATCGACTGGTTTAAAAATGATAAGTTTTTATACCGTTCTAAAGAATAACTTAGAAACTATTCAGTTGGAAACTCGCTAAGTAATGCTGCAAACATTTTAATTATTTAAATTAGAAGCGAAATAGTGAAAAACACAACGGTTCACTTAATAAGAAGAGTAATTACGAGTACTTCTAAAAATTCAATCTAAATCATCTGAAATGGCAACAATCAATGAGGAAAAGAAGAAAGAAAAAAAAAACCGATTTTTATATTTATTCTTAAACTTCTTAAGCAGAACGGACGTAATTAAGGTAGTGACTAAATCACATTCCTTAGCCAAAAGTGGGAGTGAGGAGAGACGAGCTAAAAAAAAAAAGGTGCACCAACAGTAGATAACTGTCATAAACAGATTCCTCCTTTCAAGCTTGCTTTTACCATTCATTAAAATCGAATTGATTGTCTATAAAACTGGGAGGATTCCATTAATTGAAGAGACGCGTCGATGCTGTTAACTACCTGCGAGCTACCATCTTTTCTTTTCTTTTTTTTTACACTCTCATCTCCGAACTTGGCAATCTAATGCTGATCGAAGTTTCTCGAGTATAGACACACAGGGATACTGTGTTAATTTTCATCTTTACCCGGTCAACATCTGTTTATTGGGTGCCTTAGTTGATGAGGTTGGTGTTTAGATGAAAATTATCCTCTCAATTAATTTGATTGTTTCTTTTTTTTTCTTTTTCTTCTTCTTCTTCAACGGCTTCGGGTGAATTTTTAAATCCATAATTATCCTATTTATACGTAGAAGGAGGCTGGGATTTTTGAAGGCGATACTTCGAGTTGATCACATTCTCTTCTTTCCTTGCTTCTACGCTAATTAAAGTTGAATTTTGCGTATTATTGGAAAAGCTTTAAAGAGGCGAATTAAATTATTTATATCTTTATAGACTTTATACACTTCGTATTGGGCTTGAACGGCTAAATCCATGGCTAAAAATTCAATTATAAAATTGAAAATTCCGTTCGAAACCATAAATCGTGAGGTAGATCTTAAAGATTTAGTATATTATTGAGAAATTATGCAAAGTTATACGCAAAACCTGCTGCAGCTTTATCAAATATTCGCATCGAAGACTAAAAATGATAGATTATTTTGGCTTTTATTACCCGATATCACTTCTCATACCTTCAGATAAGCTTGCGTAAAGTATGTTTAGTTAAACTGCAATCAAATGTAATAACACTAAGGAATTTAAGATCTATGGACTTTCGTCTTTGCTAACTGCAAGAAGAGCGTAATCTTCCAGATTAAATAATTTAAAATAAAACCAAAATAAGTTGTTAATGCTCCATTTTTACAATTATGTACAGAACAAAGTAAAGGCGTAATTAAATAAAAGCATTTTGCAAGTGTTGCCTTGTAACTTATATCGAAATATTAGGAGCATTATTTGATATTTTTTCGCATCCAATCATCATAAAGGGCATATTTTCTTCGTTAATATAATGTAAATTGAGAGAACCGAATTCACAACTTCATCGGATCGTTCATCCATTATCCCCTCCTACCATAGAAACCAGATAATAAAACCATTGTCAATTAACGATAATTAATTATACAAAACTGCAAAGGAAAAAAACAGGGAAAGGCTAACTATTAGACAACAATAAACATCAAACACTAATGAGAGATTTTTGGTTGAAAAATGGCAATTCTGTTTATCGGCTTTCTTACACAACAAATTTCCTTTTATTCTCCTCCATTCTTTTCTCTACAATTTCTGTATCTTTGGAGACGACTACTTACCGATTCGGTAAAGCTCCCATCAACCTTCTTAGAGAAGAAAATTGTCCTCAAGGTGTATCATGTGCTGGGGAGCATGAAAAGAGAACAACGCTATCTTTTCATTAAGTTTGAGGGTCCGTTCAGGTAAGACGCTTGATTCACTAGCACTTTCTCGATAACGAAGGCAAATCGGGGTTGTAATTTATCAGTAATATATCGATTCGTCTTTAATGAGGTCTCGTGTTAGATCTCCCCCTCTTCTCTTTTCTTCCTCCCTTCCTGCTATGTTTGTGGATATGCCACTCTCTTCTTTTCAATTAATTTATCACCCATTCGTGTTGTTATTTATAAAATTAACTTTGCATCACCTCGCTTTTAACGTTTATTATTTTTATAATTTAATTTTCGACTCGTCTACGAGTGTCTGTAACCAGTCCTCGCCTACAACTTAATAACTTAATTTTAGGATTTGATTAATTGCATTGGCATTTGTCGTTAAGCAAAATTTTCTCCGTCTTTGCCGCCTTCTACAACAATCTGTTCTTAAAAAATGGCGATTTCAATTCGCTTATCCTGTGTGAAATTTTCACTATTTTTATTTTAATAACTATATTTTAACGTAAAATTCATTATATAAAATATATATGGCTTTTAAAGGCTATTATGTAAATCTTTAAAAAAGTTACGTGCCTAAAAAACCGTCGTAAAGTCGTGTAATAAAATAATTTTTAATTAAGTTTGCTAAAAATAGAAGCTTAATTCTTGCTTAATAAAGTTTCTGAAATTATTGGAAAAACAGTTCCTTATGTTTAAGTTAAGCAGGAAATAGTTAGCTAACGTCTTTCCTATGGAGCCGCGAAGGGAAGTGTGTTTTACAGGCGCAGAGTACATTTTATATCAATTTATGATATTCTAATATTTTATTAACATTCATTTCAATAGTTTTAGTAACTATTCCGTACGTTATTAAAATACTAAATACCAATTAAAATATTTTAAACACGCTAAAATATTCATTAATTTATAAAATCTTAATTGTTTTAATCTTAGTTTAAAGTTTAATTTTGAAGATTAGTATGGAGGAGGAGGGAAAAGTTTCAGGATCGTGAGCAAATAATTTAAAAAAGTTATAATTAAAACATTTTAAAATTCAATTAAACTTAACTAATTTTTAGTTGATGTTAATTTAATTTGGATAAAATGGAGGAAAAGTATATTATGTAACTAAGAACTTTAATGGTTTACAAAGCTAATGATAACAATATTTAGTTGTAATTATATACTTATATTGAAAATATATAAATGTTTACAGGCGTAAATAGAGAAAAGGAACTTAATTTAAGATATGATTTTAATGATTTTCCACGATATCATCGCAGATATCCACACCGTACATTATTAAAGTTAAAAATCACAAAGAAGGGAAGATGTAACTCTATAGTTATAAATAAGCAAAGATTTAAAAATTGATAAGGACTGCATTAATTAAATATGTTTTACATAAAAAACACGCTTTTTTCTTTTCGTATTGATATTTAATTACGGTAATTAATTTTTGTAATATTGTAATCAAGTCAAATTTAAAAACCTATAGACTAATTTATCTTTTAGATTTTCTCTTAAAAAATTAATTTCGAGAGAACTAATTAGGTGTGAATGGAAGATTCGATTAATTAGAAAACTCTTATATTAACTGCCAAAATATTACAGATCTATATTTACATATATTTTTTGAAAAATTCAAATTTTCTAAAAGGGTCGAGGCGTGTTTAGAAAGTTATTTAAAAGGCTAACGGCTTGCCAAAAGATTTTCTTTTTTCTTTGAACTACGGAGATAGATGTTGGGGGATAGTAAATTTGATGGTCGAAGACTTTGAAAAATTCTTTAAAAATGGAAATCTTCAGTTTATAGAGCGTAGGGCTAAGCTGCTAATTTGGAAGTCTTTAAGCAAGGAGAAACCTCGTTAGCATCCATAGAGCAAAATCTAGCATTCTAGAGCAAAATCTTCACTAAAATATGATCGCTAAGACGTTAAAAATTCTAATTTTTACATCTTAAGTTATAACATTTAAATTATGCCACATTTTTCGATAGGTTTCTGGTGCAAAATGCCAATGTTTTCATCGATTCCTTCGAAAATATTGCCGTTATCCATAAATAGAACACGATTTTGTATTACGCATAAACGAATAGTAATTAGAAAGATTTTACGGATAAAAATGAAGTTTAGGAACCGTCAAGGTTTGTTTTGGTGAGAGGCCTCCAATCCGTATCTATTTGAGAAAACTTTCCAGCAGTTTGTCGTCATTTAGATGGGGTAAAAGTCAGTTTTATTCGAATGTTTTCAACGCCCGAGACAATTTAGATCGGTAAGAGGTGGAAATATTAAAGATAACGAAACTTAAAATTCGTGGCAGAAAAGCTTTCCCCCAGTAAATTGGGAAAAGGAGCCTAATCCAGTTTTGCACCATATTTTATCCATTGGTAGCAAATGTCTCTTAATTTGCCACTTGTTGCGGTGACGCGGTCGAGAATATCAATTTTGAAAGAATCCAGAACAAAATTCCATCCACGTACAACACAAACTGCTGTTACTCGGTGTCATTAAACCGTATTTAATTGGCTAGACCAAAAGTGTAAATTGGAGTTCCAATCACGTCAGCTGTCATTCTGGCTCGACATTCTCGAGAGCCGACTTTTTATTTCTTTTAATTAAAATTATTTTATCCTTTTTACCCGAGTGGGAGGTATCACGTGATAAATCTCGGTATAATTAAAATTTCGTTTTTCCTCCCCTTTCTCTAACAATTTAAAGAGGATTTTTCACTTTAAATAAAGAAAAGGCTCCGATTTCGATAAGAAATAAAAGATAAGTTAATCTGATTAACCTCAAAAAAATGTATTTTTATTAATTAGAATGCTTTTAATTCTTATCTCGGGCTTTTATTAATATGTTTCGAATATTTTCAAGAATAATCGTCGAAACAGAATGCCGTAAGCTATTAAAAATGAGCGACGAAACTCTTTAAAAATGTACTGAACACGATGTAAAATAAATAAATAAATACACAGAAAACTCCTAGCACCGCTCTAAATATAGAAATAAAATGGAAATTGGGTCCAATTTGTTGATAATTTTTACCACTTAGAGACGAAGACACAGCTGTATAATATATTTAATATCTCGAGAATTATTGGAATATCAAGATTTAAAGTATTAAATAAAAATTTACAACCTAAAAAAACAGTAAAATAAATTCATTCGCCTCAGTGGTTCTTAACGTTTCCCACTTCTCTCACCCCCTCGAATTTTTAAAATGCGTCCTCGCATACTCGAGAAGAATTTGTCAAGGCTTTAAATGGAGTAGAGTAGTCCCGTTTTCTCACGTTAGGTACAGCGATTAAGGAAGAAAATTCATTAATTTAGCTCTAGGTAAGAATTTACAACAGAAAAAAACCCAAAATTTAATATTAGTGCATTTTACTTCAAGAAAGAACTGGGTTGTGAATAACAAAAGGTGGAAAAATTCCAGAAAGGTGCACCCCCACGTTAAAAACTGTCGATTTGTGTTTACAATTATAAAAATTTTTAGTAAAGATTGACTCCAGGTAAGAAATTTCACTTTTCGATGAGTTAAAAAAGTTTGTTAACGGGGAAAACACCTTTCTTAGTGTTTAAAAGGCCTCTTATAATCTTAACATACACAGCAAAACGATAATGGAATATTATTGTTTCCAAAAATGCCTTATCTCTATCGATTTCCTACATACACACGCATTTTTTTTTCTAATTTTATTTCATATTATTTTTATCTTACTACATTCGTACTCTATTCAAGATAATAGCGATTTGCGAATGAAGCTAAAAATTATCTTGAAGTTGATGATTCACAATATCTGCAAAAGCTAAAGTCAGATAAAACTTCCAATAGGTTACAATAATATTCCTACTCTGGGGATGGGGGAACTCTCTCGCGCTCTTTATCTTCACTTCTACACGTTTTATCTATTGAAACAGATAACAGAAAAATGAATAATTTAGAAAAACCGAATCGGAATCAATCGAAAGTGGTAATATTCTTCTTATAATTATCGTCGTACGGGTTTTAAATTGTTTAAACCCGAGGAGGGATCGGGATTTAGTCTTCTCCTATACTCTAAATAATTGCTTCGTGCTACGGCAAGTAGATGAACCCCGCCTTTCTTTTATCTTGTAGAATCGTGGGAAGAAACGGTCACTTGTCATGCATGGCTACTTTGCTCCTAAAGACGCTTTATTTCTTCTTATTCCTGTCTCTTATTAGAATTTTTTAATATATAATTTAAGCGCTAAGCCCTTCGGTAATTTAGCCTTTTAAATCTATACGCATCATCTCTTCTAATATCACTAAAAGAGCGCTCATCATTTATCATTTTCCCTTTGTAATTCGAATGATCTATTTTAGCCTTATTCTTTGTCCTGGTTACCTGAAAGGGTAACGTCTTAATACTTTTCCAGAAGTCAGAAGGAGATTTAACATTAGAAAACAGAAGACTATAATAGTTTTTCTCTTCATTACGGATATTTTTTCTGATTTGTTTATTCGAGGTCTTTATATCCTCTAAATGTTTGTTTCGTTCTTCGAAAGTCGTGCAATTTTTATTTTTACTGTTTTAAGTAAAGTTTTCTTCTGTTTAATTAATGTGAGCATGTGTTCAGATATAAAATTCTTTAAGAAGTCTTTCCTGCTAGTTTTATTTTTTTTTTTTTCCTGTTTTACCCATATTGTCAGTTGAACCAATCTCAATATAATGGAATACTTTGTGTACACTCCATACATTAAATCTATACGCATCATCTCTTCCTCTAGACGTTTCTCTAGAAAAAAAGCGATTTTTCAGATATAAAATTCTTTAAAATTGTTACGTTTTTTTCGTCTCTTCCGCTTAACTTCGCCACTATTATTAATTATATCGGTTGATTGGAAAACAATGCCACTCGTCGATGGAATTGCCAGAGAAAAAAGGGCTAAAAATGAAAAATTTCACGTCCAGAGTGGTAAAAAAATTAGGCGGAAACCTGTTTTGCTCGAATATCAATTAAGGTTTCGTTTAAACCTAACAAAACAGTCATTAAGATATAAGTATCACGCATACGTCTACTCGACTTTGGCGTTGGTAAAGGTGTTGGTTGCTAGTAAATTAAGTAGAAAGCGGAAAGAATTTCTTGTTAGAGAGAATTGCGCCAGCCAACATTAAAAAAAGGGAGGTGATAAATCGATAAACGATCACACAGGTAGTATCAATTTAAATTCTATTCGATGACAATATTTAGAATGGGGAGAAGAAATTCTTTTTTAACTCGGAACCCATTTCTCTTCAAACACAGATGGAGAGATGGGATGATGCGATTCCTGCTTCATTTAATCCCACACGGTACGAGGTGATTGATGGCTGTTTAGACACTTACCATTCAGCAGATAGCACGGGACGATAAGGTTTGATAAAGCGTGGCGATATCCTTCTCTCTCGCTGCCGACGACCCTTATCAGATGTTGGATGCTGTTCGTTAATGGTTATACCCCCTACATTTCTATCCCTTCCACCAACTAATTCGCATTCAGCATCTCTTTCACTTTATCTATACCTACGCCCAGACTTGGTCTTTCTGTTTGCATTGCTTTTGCAACATCTGCTGTTGGAAGATAATCATGGTTGATTAGCTTTGCAATGAATCACATTCTCTGGTTTTAAAGGCGAATGGAAGATATTTTTTCTTTCTTTCTTTCACCTCTCTGTCCACTAGAAGGCCTTGAATCACGCCTGGGTTTTATTGATAAAAGGTTGTTTCAGTTTCGGCGAGTCGGGGAAGTATGTCCCTCACGTTCCTCCCCCGCATGCTAAGAGCCAATCTCTTTGAAATTCTGCGACCGGCATTGAAACGAAGAAAAGAAACAAGATATGGCAATCCTGTTGAAGAAACTCAGTCGATTGGGGATTATAGTCCGTCAATAAACTTTATTCTTTCTATGGAGAAAATCTTTCTCTTACTTTATACTCCCAGATTATAAGGATTAAGGTCCGCCAAGTGTTTTTGGATCCGCGGCTATAACCGTTTCAATTCTTTAACAGATCTCGAAACAGGTTGAAAAATTGATTGTCCTCTTTGCATAGAAAATACTTTTGATCCTCTTTTTATTCTCCCATTTTTTAAAGCTACAAAAATTGATTGTTCTATCGTTTTTTATGCACGTGATTTGTAAAAATGGAAAATATTCCTGTTACTCCGGCATCAATCTTGATTCTTTTCCAGAAATTTACTGATTTAAAAACGATTTTTATTACTATAACAATTTCTTTAAGTATTATTAACTGTTTTTATCATTAGAAGAGCTGCCGTACCTTGGCCGGATTAGAAGAATTGCTCCGCCAATTCCTGTATCTCGATACACGTAACGCTCGAAATTTCGGTTTAAAGATGTTTAAAAGTGAAAAATTAAAATTTAAAAAATGATTTTTAAAATATTGAAGAGGAGTCGAAGATTTTCCGAGTTATTTTCCATCTTCCTCCAGCAGATGATGCTCGCAGCAGTTAGTCTACACTATTACTCATCTGTTCTAACTTTCATTTTAATGCAGACAAAACTTAATAGCGCTGAAACACGCGACTAAAATAAATGGTCGATAACCATTAATTTTACCTATAAATACCTATAAGGCTTTAAATGTGAAGATGATCCTATTCTAAGTTTTAATATTAAAGTATCGAGTAAGCGAGAATCGATCGATCAGTCGCACCATTCGATCCGCTGGGGGCTCACTAATTTTAAATATCTTTTGAGTTGCAAGACTTGTTCTATGTTGTCTTACTTGGCATGTATTCTTACTACACGAAGAAGAGATTTTTACACCGTAAGAATTAGCCATTAAGTACTGTACGGTAGTGGAGTTGCAGTTAGCTATAGAAAATCAAGTATTCAGTTGTAGGATGCATCCCGGATGAAGATTGAAGTAATCCGTGACAGTTATCATTTAACGATAGACCAAATTAGTTCGAGTTTACTTTTATAATTGGACCGTAGGCGTGGGCCCTATTAATAGACTAATTGAAGGGCCGTGACCAGATAAACTTTAAAAAGCGAGAAGTATCGAGTCTAGCATTCATAAATCAGTATAGAAATCTTTAAAAAGTGTGAATCCCGTCGATATATCATAACTTAATGATTTTTCCTTTCTTAAATTTGTGAGGTGTTTTATCTCCCGAGTGGATTTTCTTTTTCTTTTATGGAAAGTAGGGAGTGATACTCTCATTGACCTATTCCTGTTTTATCTGACCTACTGCAGATGTTATCGGAAAGAGGACCCTTAGAATATCTCATCTGGACAACCAAATGGATTTTACATGTAAATGCCGGTCTGGTATTCCTTATCTCTTCCTTATCGTTCGTCCTAGGATTAATAATTTCGAACCATCCAGTCTTATCGTCTTTCTTTCTATCTAGAGGTAGTTGTAAGGGAAGAAAAAGCGATTGATTTGATCCTCTTTTCTATCACTCCGGGTCAAAACGGTCACTTTTGTTGTTAGATTTTAAAATTTATACGGGATCCTCCCGATAATTGACTGATAACTTACACTAAATTCAGAAACCTGAGCTAGAAACTCTGTAAAATTTTCAAAATATCAAATATTATTATTTTAAAACACATTTTTAATACGTAAACAACAAAAATTTTATTTTAATTTGTATTTTTATGCACCTAATTATAGAAATGAGACTCTGTTGAAAAAAATTTGAAACTTTTTTTTAATTATAAGATAAAGAAACGATCTCGTTGGTCCAATGCTTTAAACAAAAGAAATAAAAATAAAAATAAAGATCAACGTAAAACACTTAAAGTAGGGAAAAAATAACCAAATAAAATATGCATAAAAGCTAAAATAAGGCATTTCACGTGGAAACGCTTTTAAAATATTCAATTAAAAATAGATAAAATCTCTACATTAACCTATCCCTCTTTGTCGACCTTTTAAGATATCTGCAAACTTTATTCTTGAACTTTGCTTTTCCGAAAATGTTAAGAAACTGATTATGAATGGGGTTAAAAAGGTTGACGAAGCTCTTTTAAACGCATCGACAGCAAACAGCATCCCCATTAAGAGCACATCACTCTCTTGTAATGCGATAGCCAACGATCAGTTGCGGGAATTCCACTCAACTTAGGGACCCGGGCGACATTTTGACACCATCACTTATCGCCAACCATCTCCTTTATCCAGTTTTAACCTCTTTCGCTGAAAGCCAACATTCATCCGCATTGGATATGCATTTATGTATAATGTTACCAGACAATCGGCAAGGCTAAGAAACTTTCTGGCATTTTCTCTCGATACTCAACCTGGAAATAAAGGGGAAACTGTTCTAAAAGTCAGAGAATGATTTAATTTTTTTTAAATAAAATGTCTCGCCGCATTAAACGAGATTTGGAGACGGGGTCGAGAAGTTAAAGCCCGGTAGAGCCACGCTGGTTCTAAGATAGTGCACTCTCGAGTCTTTCGGTAGGGTGGATGTTTCGTCAAACGATGCCACGATAAAGAGATTCTTATCCGGCGTCGATACCTTTTCTACTTCCAAGCCGGCAGATTGAATTCGAAACAATTCCAGGACGAAAGGAGCCAAATTGAATACGAGATATTTCAATTTGCCTCACTTAACCTTCATTACCGGGCGATTCATGAGCAAAGTGCATAACGAATAGGTTTAAAACCTTAACTAAAAGACTCGCCGCGCCCTTAAAACAGACTAAATATAAATCACTAAAGAATTGAAGAAGGACGAAGAACCGGTAGTTAGATACAGTAAGCGGGGTCTAGTCTTGTTGCAGATCTTTATCTACTTCAGATTGCATCTTCTTTCCAGTCACCAAGGACATCCAGCTTTTTTCTTCGCTGGTTTTTTCTTTTCTTGCAACCTACTTGACATTTTAGTCCTTTACCGCTTGCAGAATTTCAATTGGTTACTTAGTAGGCTTGATTTATGCTTTTAGTCAATGTCGTTGTACCGATATAATTCAGGCTTATCCACATATTCATTATCGCCGACTTATAAACGAATTAATCTTTATCTAAAGGCAATCTTATTTTTCGGGAGATTAGAGATTTAAGAGATGACTATCGACCTTCTTAATTTATGACTTTACCTTTTATATGGCTGTCGTTTGAAATTCTAATGTTAGAAATGCAGTGGCAATTTCGCTTTTGCCATGTCGACGATAGGAATTGTTGTTTATTTGTTGAATATCCCCCTTAGCCTCCGGTTATCAACTTTCTAGTTTAAATTTTGATCTGTCATACCGTAGAACCGAGAAAAATTTTTGCTTAGCGACTTAAATTACTCAACTTCTGTTAACTTAGGAAGTGCGAAGGTAATCAATTGAAGTCCAATTTGTTAGAAACGAGACTTGAACTTTCCTGGAAAAATGGAAAATCCGATACTTAGTGGAAATTTATATTTCGTTTAAACAAGACGGTTAAATGAGGTAAAAAGACGAATTGCGCCGTGGAATTCGGATCCAGAAATAAAGGAGAAAGAACAAGTCACGATAGAAATGAAAATTTATTCTTGTACGGGCCTTCTCCCGGGTTGAAGGCCTTCACAGATATAGAAGAGAATCGAAAGGAGTGATAAAAAAAGAGTAAATTAAAATAGCTTATGGCTGGAACTCTTCTCCCAAGCGGTGCTGCCAGTAATGAAAGGGAAAAAAAAGCGAGGAGATGCAAAGTAAACAATGAAAGTCCAATAGAATGAAGAGAGCCGTAGAAGAAAGAGCAGCTTTAACAGGGAATGAAACTGAACGAACAAGGAGAAGTGATTTTCAAAAACTTTTGAAACGTCGAGCTGATAACGTTTCGAGAGGAAGCACAACAGTATCGCAGCATCTGACTGACTTTGCCGAGTGCCACTAGCATCAGTAATGGATGCAGGCGCTGTTCCGTTTCTAGTAAATGAGGAAAGAGATGAATGAGATAGGCAGCTTTCCCTCATTACCGGGTACCATCAACTATCTTCTCAAATCTGACTAGTCCATTCTGCAATCGGCTTTTGTTTTATTCAAATTGATAAATTTGCTATTTGGATTTTTTAGGTCGAAGGAATAAGGATTGTTAGCCGCATCTTCTCCACTGAAGTGGTAAACCTTTACAAAACTGGCGCCTTTATTAGAAGCAACCCGTAAAACCATCGCTATCTTTACACTTGGCTTAATTGATTCGATATTTTTATATTTTCATTTAAATTCTCCTTTTTATAGACTTTCTTTACAGCTATTCATCACCAATATATATGTTTGTGTGTGTCTGCGTGTAGGAAAATCTAAGATAAAAGAAGATTGTCGCCATCTCTCTTCTCTACCTTTTAATCACGTGCTTACGAACTGGCATTATACAACTCTATTACACATTTTAGATCATGAATAAAGATACCCTAGTAATTAGGCTTCTATCATTTATATCGTGAGCTCTTCTTCATTAATTATGGTTTCGTGACCAGTTTTACAGATTTCCCCTGCCTCAATCCTCTTATTTGTTATATTTGAAATTCTTCTTAAGAATCTCTTTGGCATTCGCAAATTTCGGCACTTTTGTTTTTTCGACGCCAAGATTCTCGTGTATCAAAAGACACGATTTTGTTAGATGGGAGTCGCCATTGGAAACTTATCTGGTGGCGTCACGTGCCGGCTATTCTAGTCCCTAAATATCCACCTATTTCGGTGTCCCGTATTCGATATCTCAAACATTTCCCTATCGCTTTACGTAATTCACACGTTCGAACATCGAACGGGGAGGCCACCGATCGTTTCAGACCACCCAAAGACGAATGCGGGAATTCCCCAGAGGCCCTAAGAGGCCTAATTATCATACGTCACCTAACGTCATCAGCTAAGTCTGAACTTTCGAGAGATAGGGGCGAGTGTCATTTTTGCAATACACCCGAACGGTCGATAGACATTTTATCATCAGAAATCGGACCTCTTGTTATCTTTCCGTTGGTAATGGACTTGCAGATAATCAATTGGTCGCTCGAAAACTTTAACCCGCCACTGCTCATGCGCCGTGAGACGGTTGGCAATCTAACTGACCTGTATCGACACCTTATTCCGATGCGTATTTATCGTCGCTACCAGTTCGGGTGTTTGTCAGATATTGTCAATACAAACGGAGACAATGCCGAGTATCGTTACATCTAAAAACCATTAATCTGTCATTTAGAGATGATTTTCCTCGCAGATAATGAATGCAGTTTGTTTAAAGCTTGCCAAGGGCTGGCTTGCTTGCGAAGTAAAAGTAAACTGGTTTGATGTTAGATATCTTAATCTCTTTTAATAAGCGAAGCAGATTAGAAGATCATAATTCGATTAATTAAACTTTAAAGATAACTTGTATACACTTAACAATTTTCTGTTTATTTTCGCCATTTTTCAAAACTTCTTTTTTTTTCTAATTTAAAGTTTAGAATTTCTCCGAATGCCTCTTCTCCTTTTCTGTTTTATAATTTACTGGGTTTTCTTATACTTTTTTTCCCCTCCCCTTTCCGTCTTAATTAATTTTCTAGCCTTGTTTGGGTTTCCTCCTTCACAACTTCCTCTTCAATTTCTCCATGCTTCTTGTTGTATTGTCGACTTTAATTCATTCTCGCAGCTTTCTGGTAGATATTTCTCGAACGGTCTTTCATTAATCCTACTAAATTGCATTTTTCTGAACTTTTTTCCTTTTTTCTAAAAAAAATATATACTCAAATTTAGAAAACTTCTCTCCTAGTTTAGCGAAGATTTCAAACAATTCTTCGCCATATTTGTAGGCGAAAACAGGTAAAAAATCGAATTGATATCACAATATTTATTAAAGTAGTAGTTAGAAGGCCTTGAAGAAGATAAGATAAGCTAAAAATAATGTAGAGTTTTAAAAATATATCTTATAATGGGTTAAACATTATCTGTTGATAAGTTTTGATGCGTTCTTTACTATTTGCATTCTTCCAGATGAGCAAAACTTGAGTGGAAGCAAAATCTGCTCGGCTTGCGTAAGATTTTTTAAATAATATTTACTCTTTTAATTACGTTTAAAAATAATTTTATAATTACTTACTACTAAAAGGGACTGTATGTATTATTAAGAATAGTTTCGCATGCGTTAATCTTCGCAATTAAATTAACATTTCGCCTTTTTTTTCTTTAACTCAAGTTACTCGTTAATTATGCTATTTCATAACTCGATGTCCGTTCTTACGTGCTAATTATTATTATCATTTTTTGTAGCATAACTTTATCAGCATATGTAATAAGTAGATCTATTATGATCACTTAATTATAACTACAGTACTTGTTATTAGTATATCAGTACTGTATCGACATAAATAATCAGCATTAAACGTCTATACTTTGTATACTAATGCACGATAAGTATAGACATTAATATAAATTAATTCGCAGTAAAAGTTGTAGTGTTATCTGCCTAGTTTCGTAACATAATGTTTACCGTCGAAGCTGATTTTTTTTAATTACGTCTTCGTATTTTCTCAAGGAAGAAATTCACTAGACGAGTATTTATCTACTTCTTTCGTCAAGTCGTGAGAAAGGGAATTTTTTTGTGGGGTGCAATTAAAAAAAAACGACACCTTACCGCGTGGTGTTGAGCAGGCAGCTAGAGTTTTCGTAAAATTGAAAAGGATCCGGATAAATGAATGCCGGGAGCAAAGCGGAGAGACAAACTATTGTCTGTTTGGGTAATTCTCGACTGTAAAATTAACCCAGTCGACGGCACTTGTTATAATTCAGACGTTATTGACAAATACGTGCCTATTACGTACACCTTATTTAACAATCCGCCCATTGAAAGGGACTGTCTCACTTCTCTCTACCAATTCGTCTATTGTGCGGAGGCGTATTACAACACGGTTCGCCCTTTGAATAGAGAAGTCTTACATCTTACATCAATTCACCCATTGAATAGAAGCATTTTGCGCCCAACTAATTCACCTTTAAAAAATAGAAGCGCATTATCGCGCCGATAAAATTTAAATGATAAGCAAAACATTCCTCCAATCGATTTTCGTCTGGGTTTAAGCTTTATATAAAGTCCGGGGCTTTATGGAATTCGTTAAAATTTAACGTTTTCTTTACCGGACGTAATGCAAAACCGGCTTTAATTGCGCATGTTAAGAAAAAAAAAAAGATTCCCAATGGGCGAACAAGAAGAAACATAGACCTACTTGATTAATTTCTACATTTTTTTTTCCTACTTGGCTGTTTATCTCGCGCGCTTCTTCCTTCCCGACTCTGGCTTCGGATCGGATTTATTAGTGAAGAGTCT
The DNA here is from genome assembly GCF_000671375.1 of Centruroides sculpturatus. Classification (NCBI taxonomy): domain Eukaryota; kingdom Metazoa; phylum Arthropoda; class Arachnida; order Scorpiones; family Buthidae; genus Centruroides; species Centruroides sculpturatus. The sequence goes on along the minus strand of NW_019384795.1, from coordinate 193,273 downwards.
CGAGTCCGTAATGAAGCAGATGGAATGATAGGGACAATGCGTCGACCTTATTAGGGATTGCCAGTGGATACAGTTAATAGAACCGAGTAAGAAATGACTTAATTTCTTCTCTCGTCTTAACCCCCTTCCTTTAGCTTTTTTTACAAAGCTCTTTTACCCCCTCTCTCCGCACTCACTCTCTCCTCCCTTTGACTTTAAAACTTTCAATAATTATCCTTTCTATCTTCATCACTTTTATTTAACTTTTTTCTTTTTTTTTTGTTTGGGCGAGATATTTTTTAAAATTAATTACAATGTTTATTCGAGTGTGGAGTGAAGTAGATAGCCAATTTAATTCGATTCTAATCGGATATTTTGAGTTTGATTTAATGATCCGAATTTTTTTTTTTATTTTTGGAAGAACGATACCGGCTTTCTAAGTTACTTTACATATAAATGTATATATTAAGGTCTATTTGGTAAGTTTTATTTATTTTTATCCTCTTATTTATTTGCTAAAAGCAATTTTTAATGATTAGAAATTCCCTTCTCATTTTATGTTGGTTAATCTTACGGATCTTTGATTTTCTCACCTATTTTTTAAGACAATACAATATCATAGCAGATACAATTTTTGCTATTTTTTATATATTTGTTTTTCTAATTTTATTTATTCTTATTTTTCTCTCCCAAATATCGGAAATTTTCGGACAGATTTTCACTCAACAAATGATTATTATAAATCGGTTTCAATGAAAATATGGACCAGAAAACAGTCAAAATCAGCAAAAATATTTTGAATTTTTTAAAAGTAAAGATAAAGAAATAAATTTTGTATTAAATTTGTAACAGCTTACCGAAATATCAATATTTAAAACATGAAAATCGATTCAATTCGTATTTTAGGGTTCACTTCCAAAAACCTGGGCATTTATTTAAGAGAAATTTAAATAAACGGTGTTTCAATCTGTTTAAAATCCAACAAACACGCTTTTAATCTAAATCTAGATTTATAATAATTGTACAAATGTGGCTTTAAATTTCGTCCTATTGCTTTGTACTTGAAAGAAAAATTTATCTTTTCGGAACAGGCCCGTATCATGTTCCCAAAACATGAAAAACAACGAAACAAATTCAAAAATTTTATCAGTGGGTAATTAATTGTTTGTAATATTTTCACGGTACAACATTCCGATTAAAATATTACGGGACAATTTTACAATTATTTTAGTGTTTAACGAGGTATCGATCCGTAAACCCGTCACGCGCAGGCAAAGGATTGAATTTTTGAATTTCTGCTCCTTCCTCCATCCTAATTTCTTCCGAAATTAGGCAAAATGAAAATATTTCGAGGGAGGTGATCTTATTAATTATCCGAGTAGTTGGATTTCTGGTCGGAATGTGGAATTTCTTATTAATCCGAAGATATTCGGAAAATCCCACGATCGATTTTCGAAGAGGTCCCGGAGGGTGGACGTGAATCTAAGTTACGATTAGCGTTATTTCAAAGGACGATGAAAGGAATAGATTGACACAATTTGTAATATTCAACTCGCTTTGCTTTGCTCTCCTTATCGCAAATTTTTATCGTCGTCGAATCTGAAAGATAATGAGTAGACAGTTCCGAAGGGTGGGCCGTCTGCCGGTTAATCGGGGCAACGCTGGTTTTATTATCATCATCCCTCGTAACACATCGTAACTTCGGGGGGTGGCGGGGAAAGAAAAACTGCTGTTAGTGGAGATGTAGAGATATAAAACATCCTTCCCTCGTAACGATATACTAGGAGGATGCCGCACACCCCCTTCCCGTTTCGACTCTTTTTATCACGCTTTGCATCTCTCCTATCGGCGACTATCTATGCCTGATGGCATAAGTTTGTTAAGCTCGTTCCTTAGAGATTAATAGAAACACAGTCGGGTAAATGAAGTAGTAAATTCTCCAAAAAAAAATCCGGCCAATCCAATCTTCTCCGGCTTCATCTATCACGTGGTAATTAACGAGCCAAGATGTTAAATGCAAAGTCGAACGGTTATCTCGTTATGGAGAAAAGTAGACATTTCGGTCCTCCGGGCTAAAGGAGCTGTCCCTCCCGCGAATAGTGCAGACGTTCGGATTTTGATCCTGTAGGAATTGAAGCGTGGCCAATATTTAACGCCATCGGGGACTTCCATAATGTTTACTCTTCCTACGTCGACCCGAGACGACGTTTCCTAGGGAATTCTTGCATTTAACTTCCGGACAGTTACTAATACTTCACACTCTTGGAGGGAATTAGTCGATCTCGATGACGTAAAATAACCGTTACACAGTCTCCTCTACGTAAAAGTACTCCGATACTCCGTTAGATTTATACACGAATGGTAGTGTTAATTAAAGTGATTAATTACAGTTGCAGCCAATTGTTAGATAACGCGCGGAGGGAGGATTTAATTTTCTTAAAATAAAATAAATTTACCCGTAACTCGAATGGAAACGGTAAAAAAAATAAAAAATACGTCACCGGTAGGCAGCGCGTGCTGGGTAGGTGGACGCATACATATTAAAGGAGCAGTAAAGGAAATATTGGAAGGAGGAGAGGGTGGTGACGAGGACGGCGAGTGCACCTCCCATTCAAATAAACAAGCCGGAGACATGTTTATTTCTACTTCGTCGAATGTCTTTAGCGATATCGGCAGAAGGGAAAGTATATCGCTTCGTCGACGTTATTTTTTTTTTCCTTCTTCCTCCCCCCGACGCCTTTAGCTCCGTAATCGTAACAACTCCCCGACCACCATTACCCTATCAAAAAAGTATTCGACCTCTTTTCTAAGAAACCTCTCCTTAACTCAACCAGTCCTTCTTCAGTGGCAAGATTAACATTAATCATATCTGGGTCACATTGTGAGTGCACTCACACACACATCGCACATATTCGCGCGAAGCTCGGATATCCCCCGCTGCAATAGCGCGGGGGGAAGGGGAGCAAGAGGGGAAAGAGGGTAAAAAGAAAGAAGACGGGGCTAGAATGATAGCAAGAATGATAAGATAAGAGAAATGGATTGGCGTTGGGGCTTATGCACCTAAATTTCACGCCTTTGACGGGGGCGGGCGATGAAATATGAAGCCGAGCACTGACGGCCCACTGCTGATACGGGAAGTATTAAAGAAGGGGGTGGGCGAGGGGGAGGCGAAGGAGAAGACTTTCTGCATGCTCGCTTCTCTCGTCGCTTGCCAAGCTGATAATGTTTGCAGCGGGCTCGGCTGCAAACAGATCGGTCGGATTCCGTTCGGCGATAATTCGCCGGCCTCGGATCATCCCCCGGCTTACTTCTGCATTTAAATCGATCCCTCTTTAATGTCAAGGTCGGGCCCGGCCGGTCTCGCGACCTTCGACCTTATCTACGGAGGCCGCTTCCATTAAGTGGCGGGAAGGGCCCACCGCCACCTCCGCGCTTTCTCCTAAAATCGCCAGACCCCTGGCAAATCCCGTTCCCGGCACGAGACACGGTATCTTTCCCGGATTTCCAGAATCGCGCTCGCGATTTTTTTTGCACCTTAAAAATTCTTTAATTTCATACAGCTTAAATCACCACATTTTATAATTCTCTGACGGATTTTAAGTACAGTCGACATTTAATAATTTCTGAAATTCGTTGGCTTTCGCTTTCTTTTTCCTTTTAACGTTTTCTTATTTTAACAACAAAATACGAAAAGAAAACAGAGGAGAAAAGTTTTCGATTAATTTCCTACTCGCATTTTTTCAAAAACTACGTTATGTGGTTGGGAAGATGCAAATGCGGATTAACAATGGAGAGACAAAGCCAGACGAGTAAAGGGGGGCAAAAATAGAAAACGAGGAATATCAATGAGATAGGAGCGGGGGGGAAGAGACGTAGGAAAAAGTGAAAAGAAAGGGAAAGAATAAAAAGATTTACGCGGGGCACATCACAATAATGTGTCTGAAATGCCGCTCTTTTATAAACCTTTAGAGGGAATCGCGTTTTGTCAAAATGCTAACCGCCCGTACTTTTAGCCCCGGGCTGGCGGTTCCTGTGCCGGGATATTTGTTACGGTTTTTGACACGCCAATACCTTACCAATATTGCCGCCGTCTGGCTAGAGGGATGTTAATACCTCCAAACCACACACAGATTAAATTTGTACTCGGCCAATCCACATTAAAGCATTGCATTCCGCCTTTCTCCTCGGGCTCGTCTTCTCTCCGAATATATCTCTCGTTCCTATTAATTCGCCCTTTTGTGCCTAAAATATATCCCCCCTTTTTTTTGTCCAATTGAAAAATTGTCGACCGAACATTGTTCCGCATTTTTATATTTCTGATATAATTTTTTCCACAATAGAAAGCGTAACTTTCAAATGCCATAATGGGTGCATTGTTACTTTGCTACGCAATTTATTTCGATGCCCAATTCTAACGTCGAAAAGACGTTTAGATAACGACTCTTAACCGTTACCCTCTGTAAACGAGGTAGAGATTTTTATTAGGGGGGAAAATTATAAGCTCTTTCTTAATATTTAAGAAGTTAAACCTAGTCAAAAATAAATAAATAAATAAAACCAAACGCCGAAGGGGGTAGAATTTGCGTTATAATCGCGAAATTACCAATGTCTCCGACTAATAACATGCAGTACCGTTAGAGGGAGCCACCCACAAGATAGTCGAGTAGAGATGAGATAAGGTCTTTGCTTTTTAACTTTTTTCCCCTCCCTTCCCTTCCTCTCGGCTGAGTGTTTCTATTTAAGTTTTTATCTTAGAAGTGATGTTAACCCCTCCACCTGTTTAATGTCAGCTTTCTTAAAGACGTAGAGAGTGCACCACCTCCTTCTGCGTGGGTGACGAAGCAAAGGGTTGAGATAAGGGCTCGTCCTTGCCCTCTTTGCAATAGCCTACCACCAGATGGTCTGATGACATTATCATTACTATTGAACTTCTTTGTGAAAATTTTAAAAACTATTTAAAGATTAGAGATAGAAGACGAGCCATTCCGGCAGGGCACGAACCAAGTTTAGAGTTTCTTCCTCCCATTTTTCTGCAATTTAAAACGTCGCGATCGAGAAACAATAGACTCCTTTCAACTAAGTTATTGTGTTTGTTTAAAAAAATTTTTTTTCTTTCCTTTACGTGACTTTAAACTGGTGCTAAAGAGCGTGAACCGGGGACAAATTCCTTACCTTCCGGACATCCCTAATCAATTAAGGGGTCGAAGAGAGGAGAAGGGGATAATTATGGGGTTGCAGATGACCCATAGTTGGTGTGGGAACGAGTGATGGTTATCTCTCGTCCTAGGACGGGGTGGAACTGGTGTGGCCACGTAATGTCGGGGGCGGGCCACGCTGACGATTATGCTACGTTTCCAGAAGAGAGAGGTCGACGTGGGATCTGGTAGTTGATGCGGGGGGATTTCCCGGGATTGTGTTACAATTTGTGAGGATTAGCGGGGTTGCACGTTTGTAAATTACACCCTTCTCTGTTTTTTTTTTTTATAACCACCGGGGAAAGTTTTGCTTATTCAAAACGAGTTTTTTTCCCTCGTCGACGGCGCAAAAACATCGAACAGACGAAGACCAATTTTTTTATTTTTATGATTTAAAAAGGAAAGGAACGAAATATAAATCATTTTATAAACACGTCGTCTAATCTAACAAATGCAAAAAAACAAAAATAAAAAAAAATTCGAAATGTTAGAAACCGTTCGGTGGACCCATAAAAATGGGGAGAAAGAAATAATAAAAGGCAATGGAATCAAACTAAGACATTTTATTTTATTGAAATTATTTGGAAGGTGTGTAAGACTTTATTTATAAACAAGAAAAATAATTATCGAGGAGCTTAATAGACAGAAGAAGAAAAAAAGGAGGCGATTATTAACGTTTAAAAATAAAGACGAATTCCTCTTTTACTTCTCACCTTCTAATGAAAAGGATAATTCTATAAAGGTTATTTTAAGTTTTTGATTATTTTTGTTGTTGCGCCAGCGTCGATGCTTGGGCGTTGAAGTCGAGATAGCATCTTCTAAATTAGCTCTTAAAAGAGGCGATATTTCTTTTCGTAGCGAGAAGAGTTTCATTCTAAGTTATTGTCTAAGTTTTTAGAGTCTATTTACATTAGAAACAGTAGAAAATAGCATTTCTTTGCTTGGCCACTCGGTCCCTCTTTTTAACTGCTCTTTTTCTGGGATAATCGACTTTGCTCGATTGAATATTTATAATAATTAAATTATAAATGGAGTTTTCGTCTATTCAAAAAAAACGCTAACGTGTTTGCCACTTCAGCAGCCGTTAAACTGTATCGAGACTGCGAAAGAAGGAATGGTGCCGGGTTGGGTCGGGCGAAAACAATTGTAAAGTAAGCCGAAAATCCCGAATTTGTTGCGATTTATCTTCGGCGCAGTTGGAATTTTCAATTTTCTGACGTTAACATTGGGTGGCGGATGGGCTCTTCTTTATCAAACAAATTCGAGGGGCTAATAAAATAAATACGGAAAAGCGCCTCGCACGGTTGAAACGATTTACTTAATAATCGAGATAAATCCGTAAATATAATCGTACAAATCTGTTTAAAATGGCAAATTTTTCATTAAATTTTTTCTTCTCCTTACCAAAATCGTTGGAGTTTAACAATTAGAGAAGAGAAGCGTCGAACATAAAAAAAATTAATCCCGGCAAACGGCCCGTAAATCACAAAAGGACTTATAAACCGTTACGAGGTCAATAGTCGGAGCGGAAACTAGAAACGTGACGTTGCAAGCGGAGACAAGAAGAAACCATTAACAACATTTGACGACAAAAGAGGAGAAAAAAGTGTCTAGCGTGACAGTTATGTGACGGATCGTGTCTGTGGTGCATGCGTGCCAACTTGTTGACGTGGTGATTGGAAAGAAGATCGGATTGTCAAGAGGCACATCGTCTATTAACAGGTCGGCTAATACCCCGAGACATTGTATCTTGTCAGGTGGGGGAATTAAGGTCGGCCCCAAGGTTTTACGAGGAGCCCTCCACGCGGCTGAGATAAACGAGGAGGTGCAGCAATGCGCTGCCGCAATAATAACCTGAAGATTGTGTTCCCAGATTTAACTATAGGTTGCTGTAGATGGATTACCGTCGCTCGGTTGACCCGTCCGAGCAAAAACAACCGGAAGTGGAAAGCATCCTTCCATTTTCCCTGCAACGTTCATTGATAATGTTACGTTTCATCGACTTACATTTATTTATTTATTTATTTTTTACTCCGTCTTACTGTTCCTGGCACAAGATCGAACTAAGAGAAGTGTTAAAATATTTATCGGGCGGAAGGTCGAACCGAATTGAATCGAATTTATAATTGAATGAGGCCACGAATCTTCTGTTAGGTAAATGTAGGAGGAGGATAACGAGCGGAGAACTTACGAATTTTGTGTACAGCCTGTTGATTAAAGGGGGAGAGGTTGCCAACTTTAGCCCTTTGGCGAACTTATCTTTCCATCGGGCCCGGTTTCAATTACGACTTAAAAACGAGAGAGAAAGGGAGATATCTGCTAGGAAATCGGTCCAAATTATGCCGAAGGAGGACACTTATATAAATATGAGGAACCGATTCATTAATCGAATTACGGAGGAACCGGCAAGCGAATGTAATCAAAGAGAAAGCCCTCTCCTTAAATATTCGAGACAAACAAAAGATCGACATATTCGGAAGAAAAACTTAACAATCTAAGAGTAAAGATATTCTGGGCAATCTGCTTCATCTCTGGTGAGAGGAGAGAAGTTGCAGCCAGATATACAACGGAAGATAAGCTACATCTTGCTGTGTGTGTGTACTTTAATTCTAAGATAAGAAACATTAAGTTTTTCGGAGAAAGGCCTAGTCTGCTAATGCTTCGACGACACTTGCAGCCAGAGATAGCGTTCTGTGATTATACAGAGCCCTATACCAGCTGACTCATAAACAACAGGATCTGGTAGAAGATAAGCCAGTTTTAAAGTTTTGTATTTTTTGCTTTTATGTTTTTTTTTTTCCTTTCTTTCCTCCTTCTCCTTCTTCTCGACTCAATGCCTCTATAGATTTTACACTTATATCAACAGTTCGCATTTGATTTTATTCTCCACCAATTTGGAACTGTGGGATACGAAGGATTTCCAGAGTTATTGTGGATTTTTATCTTATCTGCGATGAGATAAAGTTTCTGGAATTAGAAAGTCTCTTATCTGGCTCTTAGGTTCTAGATGGGAGTTTTAATTGATAATTTTACTTCTCGAGTGTTTTACTCCAAAGTATTTTTAAACTTTATTTTCTACTTAACTATTTCGTACGCAAGCTTCACGAATTTGTACTCCTATCTTTATTTATCTCTCTTTTCTCTCAAATAATCTCACTTGAAAAATATTTTAATCTGTTTTTATATTTATAAATATATCTTGTTTATTTTTTATAATTTTCGATTTTATAAATTTATCTTTATAGAATTAATTCCGTAATTTTAATTACATTAAATAAGTTAGTTTAACAACATTTCTAGGTAGTTCATATAATTATTTTAAAATATAATTTCCATAGAAAAGCGTGTTTAAAGATTTATTGAACATTTTAATTACCAAAAAAAATCCTCCAGTAATAATTCGAAGCACGTTTCAGAGATGCGGCACTTATTTTCTTTTTAACACTTCAAGAAACTATTGTCTGTTCGTTTTCTAATGCACTTGGTCCACGTTTACGGGAATTCCTAGTCAGTCCGTCGGTCTGTCGACTTCCCACGCTCCTTGAACCGCAAAGTAGTGCCGTGGTACAGGCTCTCCAGGAAGAGCACTAAAGAGAAATCGAGGCACTTTCCTCTTTGGCACAACGTCCCAGAAGAAGGATCGAACAAGTTGGTTAAATTAGCCGACGATTTCCATATATGGAAATCCGGTAAATGCCGAGATTTGACGACCAATGAGTGCGTGGCTACGCGCTATCTGTTTAGTGCTTCCGTCCATATACGTCGTTAACCATCGACCATTAGTGCAAAGCATGGCAGTTAGTGTCCAGAAGTGTTAATTGCAATTGCGGAACGTGTGCCGAGGATATTTAGTTGCTTTCACTCGTTATAAACTTGAGTAATGGTGGCGACAATTTAAACGGGACACGTGTCACAACATTGCAAACTGCATCTATCATTTAGTATCGTGTTCGCAACTATATGAGAATCCAAGCACTGATTTGCTGACCAATGTCACTAATCGGAGTTGATATCGTTCGTTTCGATCTCTTAATGGCCCTTTATAGTTTGGTCCCTATATATATATATATATATACATATATGTCTACCCGACAAACTTTTCGTTTCTATACAGGCCTACCTAAGATATCGACGATAGAAAAATATTCCGATATCATTTGAAAAATCCTCTCCGCGTAAATAAAAGTTAAACAATATAAATTACCACACGAAGGATTTAAATTCTCGCAGCATATTGGACATATCAAAGATAATTCGTCACGAATTTTTTCGTTCACATTTCCGTCGGCCGAAAGTTTTCTTTAAAATTATTTTCGTGATTTATGTGAATGCCGCAAAACTTGCTTAAAAATTTCAATTTTAACATCAATTTTCTACTCAATATTTATGCTTTATTTATGGTATTTACTGTAAGCATACAAATGCCGATTTACCTGCGCAAGGAAGGAAAATCTATAAATCGATACAGGCAGTGGCTAACCTATAAAAGTGGCAATAGGCTAATTGCTACACGGCGAAAGAGGTGGTGGACGGTAATCAAAATGACCTTAGACCATTTGAGGGACGTTCGATCTCTCCGGTTTTGGCCCGGCTCCGGACAACGATCGGACGGAAAGGACAACGTCAATAACAAAACGTTTATAGTGGTCGATGCGAATAATTGGACGCGATTTCTTATACCCCATACACAACGAAAAGGGGGTTCTTTTGCAGATCAATGATATAATGGAGGATGGCCGATTTCTTCACTGGCTAAATAGTAAATAACAGAAGAAATATCTCAGTTTAATTTATTATCACAAATTTGGATTAATTGAAAATGGATAGCCCTTAAAAATTTCTGTTATCGTAACACCGACTTTCACAGGATTCGTGTATACTGTACATATCTTTGGAATTTCCTATAGGATGTATGGTAGAAACTAAGGTATGTAGTAACTTAAATAGGGAAAAGCATAGAACATTTGAAGGGTTTAAGATGCCGTCTTTGCTCTTCTACCACGTAAGAGCAGTTACGACGCTAACCCGCCAATCCCGTAACCATCCTGACACGTAACCGTGGCGAAGGGGAAGTAGGAAATTGGCCAAGACCAAAAGAGTCTGGCGTTTGGTAGCTGCGGAGGGAAGAAAAAGGTAATGCGCACCCCGCAATGCACCCATGGGGAGCGACGACTTTTATAAATTCGCGATATCTCTTCGGGTTTCCGCCTTCCATTTGACGTTAACGTCAAGAGCAATAGGAGGAGGAAGGAGCGGCGGAAAGAGTTAGCGGGGGGAGGAGGCAGTCGAAATAGGAAGAGGCAGAGAGACGCAATTTGTTTATTTGAGTGCACGAAAAAGGAATCGGTAGAGCGGAGTCGGTTTGTGTCTTCAGCTCTTGCCGCGAACACTAAATGCAAGTCTACATGGCTGGATGCGATAAGGGAGAAGAAAGGAAGAAGGCTTAAGGTTCACTGCAATGGTGTGGGCTGTGTTTATGTGATAAAATTTGGTGTGTGTGTGTATGGAGTCAGCCATTTACCCGCTGGTTATCATATCGGTCCTGTGCCATCCATTCGTCCCGCCGGCTGTGTTTAGAAAAGACTCGGTCCAGCCATTGGACGATAACAATAAGCATTCTATCTGTCCGAGAGATAAGAACACTATCTTCCCGTAGCATGCATCGCACTGATACTTTACCTTGCTTGATTCTCTGCACCCCGACTAGGATTTGGTACCAGATAGCATTCTTATCGGACCGTACCAAGTCGCATCGCGTCGCCCGAGGAAGGTGGGGGCTTCTGACGGTTCGGGAGGGACGGGACGGTCCAGATAATGTAAATGAACCCGGGTGTGATGTCGTTCGGCCACGCTCGACAGTGTTGCCACCGACGGATGGAGGCTATCGACGTCACTATCGGGAAGGCGCCACCGCTTTTCCTCTCTCCCGTTGCCAGCCGACGGTGGCATTTTTCGAAGGTGGACACCTTTTCACCTTAACATCCGCGCAGGGCGAGGACCTCTGCCGCAAACTCTCGTAAATGCGCTATTTTGGATTCTCCCTCGTAGAGATTGAATCTTTTTTTCGGCCACCGACTTAGTCATTTTTTAGCCACTTCATCTACGTTACGACTTTCGGCCCCGAGGCGAATTTTTATCGAAATGACAAACCGAAGAAAGGAGAGATAGCGTGATCCGGGAGATTAAAACGAGAATTTCCTAGTATGAGTGATGCTCCAGAAAAAAATATAATAATAAAGTGAGGTGAAACTGAAGATAGATTTTGGAGAAAAACGCTTATATTCCGGTTAACGTCGCAGCGTAGATAGTCGGAAAAAGCCTGATGATTTCGGTGGTCGACGTTATTAACATTGTGTTTAATTTAATTAAAAGTTTACACCTGTCCGGGCGCGCGAAGGGTGTCGAGGTTTGTCGCGCAATAAATCGATCCGGCACGTGTGCACCATCTTAAATGGATGGGCTATCTAGCGTCCGAGATAATGCTTTAGAATCTCGGATTCGCTCCTTAGTTCCCACAGAGTACTGATGTATATCTGGCGATACCCCGACGAAGAGAAAGCGAGACCCAGTGTGTATGTATGTGTACGTGAGGCGCTTTGATGAGAAATGCATGGCTTATCACCAGTAATCACACAGTCCGCAAAAACAGGAAATTAATTCGGTGCCCAAACGTGTCATAACTCAGCACATTTGCAACGTGCTCAGATAAGGCAGTACATTTATTATATATCGCTCGGCTGTGGAGCTTTTTTCCCTCTTCGCCCCCCGCGCACCCCCCGCAACTTTCCCCTTCTCGCCTTCTTCACGGAGAGGCAGTACTGTCGCTGGAAGCTCAGATAAGCAGCCACTAACATCAGGAGATTTATTGTGAGATGAACTGTTCGATCGAGAGAAGAGGGCTCGCCCGCCAGCCAGTCGACTACCGAACGCGAGTTGCTACACCGCTCACGCGACACTCACGTAAGTCGTGACGTTGAGTAATGTCGTCGCCCGCGATTTACGTCGCCCGCCTAGAACAATAAGAAGATTGGACGCTAAGGGTCGAGTTCGTCACCCCCAAAAGTCGTCGTCTTAACGACCGTTACCCCGGAGAAAATTATTTTTCGACCCCTTCGTCTGGCCACGCGGATAAATAAATCACTCCGGTTGCAATTGAAGACGTTGCGGATGGGGCGGATCGTACAATTAAAGACGGAGGGGAGGAGGGGGTTTATCTGGGTGCATACAAAACTGTTATCTGTTTTCCGAATTTTTCTTATTTCTGACGTTTTACTTTTTTTTTCTTTTTTTCGAAAAAATCCGGGATGACGCGAGCGTAATTAATATTTCAGCTTTGTTGCTTCAACACTTGGCATAAAAAAAAGATGGCTCCCGCCTCCCGTCATCACCTGTTGTGTTAGTTCGTCAGTTTTTCTTCCCTTCTGTTTCCTCGTCCCCCGCTTTTCCCTCTGTATCATTTCTTTCACAGAGTGTTTGTCATAAGCTTCTCTTTCTTCATCCAGGAAAAGTTAACGATGATATGTTATCTCGGTTTTTCAATTTTTGCTTCGGTCCAATTGAAACCCAACTTTCATTTTCGTTTAGACGGGTGTCATTTCCTTGTTTTTAAAAATCCTGCGCCTGGATTTATCGAAAAATTCTCTCGGGTATCGTATGGTAATTTGGTCGACTATAATTGGATAAGTTTTATTTCGTACCCCGATCTAATCTAACCAATAACCTATCGTCTTGCCGTTTTAAATTTATGACGTCTCGAATCTGCTCCTCCCTTTCGAATTCGAATCGATTTATCTTCGCACCGAATTATCTGGTATCGAAATCGATATTCTTAATTTATATAATTAATAATATTCTGATAAGCTTATGAAGTCGTCGCCAAACGATAGATTTGTGAATAATGACCGAAATATCTTTGGTAAGAGCTTTGTGCCGTGATTAAATATTGCCGTAGTGTTTTATAAATACAAAAACGATAGTTTAGCCTGCAGACAAGCCAAATTTACTATTTTCTAAGAGCAAATTTCCATCTACCTTCCTCGTATTTTTGGCTAGATTAAGGAGTCGGATTGGGTTGTCGCAAGGAACTAGATTGGATTTTTACCTTTTACATGTATTTATACAGCGTTATACTATTCGTCCTTCTGTTATAGAGCTTGCTCGGCTGTATTCCGAGTGCTTAGTAAAGAAAAATAAACACATGTGTTGTGAAATCTTATATTTAAAAAAAACGTGAGCGACGCGAAGCGTGAAGAGTCATCGAAGACATCGGTTCGCATATTTTACAGATAACGAAACGAGTCATAATTTGCCAACAGGTTAAAACAAGGTTATCCCGATCGTCGAGTCGCGAGGGGGGAGAAAATAAAGAGCGAGGGAAAAAATTAAAGCGGGAGCGGGAAAGTTAATTAAAGAGAGGAGGGCAGAGAGAAAGAGAGAGGCATTTGCTGCTTTTTATTCATCCTTTCGAACCGACTCAATCAGCAGAAGAGAAGAGTAAATTCCTCGGTGAGCAATAAAGAAGGCCGACAGTGCAGGGCCACATCGATCCCAGAGGGACCAAACTGCCGACACTTCTCTTCATTTCCACTTCTTTCAATCGGACCCGTCCCGAAGGGTCCGTATGTGGGTTACAGGTATATATATCACCGACTTTAAGAGGATGGATGGATGGAGAAGAGGAGGGGCTGGATGGAACTCGTAACCGACGAACTGCGAGTGATGGGAGAGGAAAGTATTAAAGATGGAAGAGTGAGATAATGGAAGGAAATCTGAGACCGTCTTAGCCATTGATGTGTATTTAAATAGATGGGGTGAACGTGTCTCACATCTCATTTCGGTCTCCTTTACTTCTCCGCTTTATTTCCGTTTTGGAGAATGTACAGTACTGTACCTTAGAATCTTCTTACTTTGCTAAGTTCGGCTAAACTATAAAAATACTTTCTTCCTTTATAAAATATGCAAAATCCTTCACCTTTCGACCTCTTAGTAAAATGTATAAACTTAAAACCGAGTCGATATTTATCCATTTTAAGCAGTCGACTTTAAGCTCATAATTTCTCCCGGACGAAATATTTCTGCGATAATTTATAACGTTATAATGGCGTATCGGCGGCAAAATTTTTGAAAAATATTAAGAAATTCGAACGAAAATAATTCTTAAATAGTGAAAAATTTCGTTTTTTTCCCCTCGGAATATTGGAAGAAGAAGGGATTAAATGGCGGATAATTATTAGGCTGGTTCCACCGTCTCCTTGTTTATCCCGATGGAAGAAGACGATTGCCGGTCTCGGCTAGTTATAAAGAAGTTTTAAATTCTCCGTTAAGATTGAGGAGTTAAATTTATCTAAGAGTTAGGGCGATAGGAGAGAGTTTAAACAATGTCATTCGATCTGGCTCTGGCGCGACAATTATCGCTGAAGCATCTAATTGAACGACTTGACACGTTGAAGTGATGGCTACGTCTCGAAACGACGAAGTTTTTTGAAGGAAGAAGAACCGTCTCCTACACTCTGCGAGGTTAAGTAATGCCGTGAAGACAGATAACACTTCATCGTCTTCGAGTACGTCGACGGCCTCCAGGTTGACCTAAGGCTGACTATTTTTCAATCCATTAAAACCATTCGAAAATATCGCCAATACGCTTTCCTTAATGAGCATTTCTCCTTTGGAAAACTCCCCCTTTTCTCAACGATTTGGATTAATTTTTTAACTTCTTTACAATATTTACATTTTATATAAATCGTAATTAACTATAAGAACGATTCCACAATTATTCGGGGATGCTCCAGAAGATAAAAACGTTAATAAGTGTATTGAAAGTAACTGCCGCTCTGTACCCATTTCTGCCGCTTATTTTAAAATAAGTTTGTGTAAATAACTGGAATACAATAGAAAGATAATATTTACGTGTAAAATAGGGACTAAGAGTTTGAAATTTGTATAAAATACGGTCTGGAGTCCGGTCGAAAAAGAACTGCCATCGCAGCTCCACCACATTGGACGTCACAACCGGCCGCCATATTTATATCAATATACATAAAGTTAAAGCGAAAAGATGATTTTCTAATTATTAATCGATAAAAAACGTACAAACATAAAAATAATCGAATCATCCTCGTCGGTAAAAACGAGAGGAAAATTTATAGGAACGGTTTATAATGCTAAATTCGTTCGACCTAGGAATTAAAATTAATTCGATTTTCATTAAAATTAAAGAAACGAGAATTAAATGGAAAAAAAATCGAGTTATTCTGGATGCAAAATGGAAGGACGACGATAAATGCGCCTAGTTTAATCATCCACCCCGCTTATATTGCCATCTATCGATCGAAATCGCAATTAAAATTATAAAAAAAATTCTATAAAGAGAATTTGGAAGCTTGGAGGTCGAATGCTGTTTGAAGGTTTATTTATTCGCCTTCCGACCAGAAATAGCCTTAATACAGAAAGAAGGGTGAAAAATAAATAAATTTAAAAGGGAAAAGTGGAAAAATTGGAGCGTAGTTATTCGAGTGGTTGCTTATCCTTCAGAGCGTGCTGTATCCGACTTTAATCTGAACAGATTGAAGAGTAAGAGAACTATTAAAGGAAGATTAAAAAAAGGCAAAGGAAGCATCGACTAATCGCTGCACACGTTGTTTGAGTTAGAAGCTTGTTTCGGTAAACAGTTTCGCCCGGTATATCACACGACGGTGGGTTTGGGGAGGGGGAAGGTTCTGTAAAACATAGAGGGGGGAACGAATGTCCAAGATTGATGTCTCGCCGGCTAGTCGTTGACTAGAGGGACGGTCAGAGGAGATAACACATGCACGAATGCCCAAAGAAATGGCACGCTCCTATCTAAGTCCGGCTGACGCGCCGGACGGCTGGCCATGCCGAGATAAATCGGCGGCGTTGACAACGTAGGGGGTGTGAAAAGGGGAGCCGAATCGTGTTTGCGGTAGTAGAAGATTCCGAGTGAGGTGTCTTTCCGATTGGCGCAGAGTTACGAGAAAGTTTGGCGTCTTCTCCGTCGAAAGTTTTGTGCGGCTGCGGTCGAGGATAAAAATCCCCACCCCGGGGGGGAAGGAGAACTTTCTCTCCCCTGTAATGCGCTTCGAATGCCGCAACCCGGCTCTTTTTTAAATAAGAAGAGGCCGAGGTTTTTTGGAAAATGTAATTGCAAAATGGAGCGGTTAAAATGGCTCCTAAAAAATGAATTTCTCCGTCTTTTCTTTTTTAAGAATACGATTTAAAAATACCAACACACACAAGCCGATGCCGCGTGTATTATTTAGTCGAAGGTATTATAGAATAATTAATTACTATCCTCTAAAAAATATCCCGTATAAATGGACGAATTAGGCAAAACGGCGACGTGGACTAAACCTATATAAAGACAATAATTTCGTAAAAATAAATGTCAAAATAGCCGCGTATTATCGTTGGAAGTTTATGACTAAATGACAGATTTATAAAACATTTGAAAACGTAAAAGATTGCCTCGAAAATACTCTCTCCTCCCACCGGACTAAATCGATGAGATTTTAGTATAGTTTGAAACGTGAAAAGGATGCCAAAAACCGAGTTTTCGATGAATCAAAATACAGTCAAAATACTATGGATTAAAGTATAAGTACAGTACATAGATATAGAGGTATGAAAGTACAGTAGAAACCAGAGCATTTAGGCTACAACACAGAAATTCTAATGGTATACAAATTCGCGTATGGTAACGGCCGCAAATTCTCCTTCGATTTACTTTAAGACATGATTACGAAATTTATTGAAAAGTTTTTACTAATAAAGCACCAGAAAAATAATCCTTTCGTATGCAGAAGGAGATAGAAAATTGGTTTATTCATAGATTCTGTTGGCTGTTTAAGATATAAAAAATTTTTGTAAATCCAAATCTACTTTCGAAATCGTCACTTTACGAAATATCGGAGATGTCTCCACGGGAACACGGCGATGTCGAGAAAAAAAACAATCTCCCGAGATGTTATTTATGACGTTGCCAAATGACAAATGCAAATTCCGAGTCTAGTATAAACACGGCCAACCGGATCCTTAAATATATGCATTTTTGAAATATGTCTTTGTATATCTTTTGAATAACGTGACAAAATCTGTTTAAACAAGGAAACGAATGAAATTTGAATAGGAAAATTTCTATTTTCTCTGTACGTCAACGACTTTACCAGGTGTTCTTTATCAGAATTTTGGTAGTAACGTTCTTCGATTCTTTCCAAAGCAGACTTTTATTAATATATAGTCAATAATTATTATTTTGAAACGATAAACACGCTTTACCTCCACGTCACAATACTTTTAATTGTACTCTCGGACGTATTAGTCGCGATCCATTGCATTCGTCATCGTATCAGATAAAAAGGAGACGTATCGCCGACAGACAAAGAATAACGTTTCATCACCCTGACGAGATCACGAACGGATTTTCTAGAAACTATTTTAAAAAAAGCGATTATATTTGCGGATAGCACAAAGTGGACATCGAGTTGGAGTACTTCTTTAACTGAAGATTAATCAATGACAAAACACGAAATTATTCTTCATCGCGGACGACACGGTGTCATCACGCATTATCTTTTCGCTCGCGGTTAGTCACGTAGATGTAAAGCCCGAGAAATTAATCGATTATTTTAGGAAATCGAACGATTGGCGTAGGACCGGCGCGAAAATTTTACAACACTTAAACCGGAAGTTCAGGGAGAGAAAAGAATTTCCCTCGTAAAATGTTCTAAAATACCCTTTAATGGAAAAAGAATGGAGAAAGTAGGACGAACGGGTGGCACCAAATTAGCATTTTTCGAAGGGACGTCGGCAATCATTAAGGCTTTAAAAATACACCCGGGGCTCCTTAAGATAGAAAAATAAGTAAGATTTTATGTGTCATTCTTCGATAAGGGACCCTTTGAACCGAAATTCTCTTAAAGAGACCTGGAGAGAGCTCAAAGAAGACACGCGAGAAGTCGTAAAGAGAAGGTTGGGTCCCGCACTCGTTTACCTCAAAAACAAGTCGAATTTACACCCGATGCGCTCTCGGTTAATTCGTCGGGTACGGATTATGCGCGGGAAGGGCGGTTTCATTTTAAATTAGGATACTTTTTTGTACGGACGAGCAAATTAAGACGGATTTCTAACGATTTTCTAACCGATTTCCTCAGGGAAAGCAGAAGACGAATTGGAAGAACTCGCAGAAGTATTGAAATTGCCGACGGATGTACTGGAAATCCGGGAATCCCAACAAGCGGACGTCGATTATATTGTTTGTAGCCACGTGACTATCAGGGAAGGAACGCTTTTCGGGCCATACGGTGGACATATCGTAGCTGACGTAGATAACAATCACAAAAATAACGTTCTAGAGGTAAGACCGTTAAATTCACCTAACTGTTTTCGTACAAGTTGTGTATATTTGTCACAAAATAGAAGAAATTTAGACAATTATCGACGTTAAAATTACACGGAAAAGATTTTAATTAATATTGAAAGACGGTCTACGTGTGCAACTTATTAAAGTTAATTGCCACAAACAAAATATATCACCTTTTTACAAGAATTAGCCAGGGCGCAATTGAAAATTTCATCTTTTCCACGGTAGAAACGAAAAGGATACTGCAAGAAAGATGGAAAATTTTCTATTTTTACTTTACATTTACTTTAGCGGCACGGGTTTTACGTGGATCTTTCGTCAAAAAATGCGATAAACTTGCCAAAAAAGCGGATGTAAATTCGGTCGTTGTCTTTGTGACAATTGCTCCAGACTTATCTCTCGATGAAGAGATAAATTTCGTATATTTATTCAAAAAAGAAACGTTAAATCATTGCAAAGGACGATAAAAATCTTTCTTTATTCGACGCTGGAAGCTCGTTTAACGCTTAAAAGTGATTTTAGAACGACTTTCGGTTAATTGGAAATTGCCATTCGCCACGTTTAATTGTCAATGCGATTTTCTAGAAATATCTTAAAATAAATTTTCATTTTAAATTTTCTAAACTCCAGGGAAAAAATCCACAATAAATAGAATCGGAATAATAATAAATTTAAAATATCGACTCTTTTCTTCTTGGTAGGCGGAAAAAACGGTCAAAAGTGGAGAAGAAAGTGAATATTTTTGGAAATCGTTTTTTTTTTTTTATAAAAAGTCACCGAATAATTCGGTTTTCACGAGTCTAAGCGAAAGGTTTTTTAAAAAATTTATTTAATACAGGATAAATTTTTTAAAATTTTCGACCTTATTAAAGACTCGATAAGATCCACGTCTTTTCTAAGGAGTGCTAATGGGGCCGTCGAAGGAGGGAGGAACCGCTATGGATGGACCCAGAATAAACTGGAGAGCCCGCAGTGGTTCTTATCTCTATAAATTAATGCTACTTTTACTAACAAAATTTAAAATCTTTAAGTCTGCTTTTTATTAATAAATAATTAAGAAGTGGAATAAGAGGCCTGCTTCACCGGGGCCCTATACAAGCCCCCATATACCTCTTCATTAAAAATAAAATTGCGGATTTTTCCCCTAAACTATGTAAATCTCTAAGCTAGATCTAAATTTTTTTATGTATGGACACGGATGAATTTTCTTAATACTTTACGCTGTAACTAAAGTTAGGCTAAAATACAAGCAAGAACACGAGACAATCTCGTCCCATTAAATAAATAAATTAACGAATTTTTACTAGTTGCTAGAGCGTGTTGAAAACGTTGAAGGGGGGAGGACAACAGAAAAGTTAAGTAATAAAACCAAACTGGTTTCTCGCGCAAATATCAATAGTTAGCCCTACATAAGCTATATTCCCCCTTAGGAAATCTTATATTCTTGTTATTTTAAAATGGACGTGCTTACGAACCCATTAAAATACACGAGCGTAGGTTATTTTGGAGTAGTTATTTTTATTTATGTCCGTATAATTTTAATCCTATATCTTTAGGCCAAATTTCTTGTAAGAAAAAATGTATTCGAATAATACAATAAGTTAACACATAAAGTATTTTATATTTAGTTTATGGATACTTAAACAAAGGAGCCTGTAGGCAGAGAATTAAATAATTTAGAGATCGAATAAAAAAAATTAATTGTGCTATTAATCATATATTATCTGGAGATTAAATCTTTACATTTCGGCATAATTAGATTATAATTGTATGTGACTGACGAATTTTTCACCCCTTTCCATACACAGGCGCGTGACAAAGAGGGACGAAAAGTACATATTTTGCCAAGGAATGATTCTTGCGCCTGGCTCAAAATAGTACGAACGGCATCATCCGCTTTAGAAGCTAATCTCAACGTTCTTATGGACGGTAAGTAAATAATTTTATTCACGAATATCTAAATAACATAATTTATATTACGTATTGCTCGGATTTTTACAAAAATAACTCTTGTATTGCTTAAGATCCCTAGAGAAATACTCGAATTTAACGCTCGAGAAAGAATATTTATTACGTTGGATCTGTTACTCCTCGATATACCGTCGATGGTATATGGAAAAGTAACAGATATTCCTCGGTATACCGGATTATCAGTACCAGTTAACGCGTCATTCTTCGGTTATCGATTAGAGTAAGAGATGCTCAGATTAATATATGCTATTATCTTTACTAAGGGCCAGTTTCTATAGGTTATTTTTAGTAAATAAAATAAATATTTGGTAAATTTTGTACCGTGTTTTCATCTAATCCAAATGAATCATTGGTCCGTAACAAATAGCGCGAACTATCTCAATTTCTTACTTTAACACGGGAATAAATCATCAGTACAGCCTGCAAAAATATCTTTCTCCCTTCTTTATACAGTGAAATATGCATTTATAAAGACTGATCCCTGTCTACAATACTGCCCCGTTGAAAGGCTAAATTAAGGCTCGAAGTGTGACTTTAGTTAAAGCGGGCTTCGTCAGATGGCGCCACGGAGCGGACGGGTGAAAATGGCAGAAGATAGTGTTTCATTAAGCGTAGATAGTGCGCTAGGTTGGATCCGGTCATTTGTCATTATTATTTGCTGCTCTGGTTATGAATAGCAACACGATAGGAAATGAACGGATGAGGAAGCCCCGATAACTCTTTATTTGATTCTTGAAAACTTTTTCCAACCCAGTTTTTTCGGATTTCGGCATTCGTTCCGCCCATTTAAAAAGTAAAAATAAAATTCCGTTTTAAACCAAAATTTCGTATAAATATCGGTAAACTAAATAATTCTATTAGAAAAAAACTTTTTAAGCTCATCGACCTTCTGAGATGTGTTCGGACCGCATTTTCTTGATGTATATACACGAATTGCAGCTAAATCATCCCTGCAGAGCTAAATATAACATATTTTCGCACATTCTACGCAAAATTTGAATACGTTTTTTGCTATTTTTAATCCTGTAAAAGGTAAATCAATTATATCAGGGGCTAAAAACATTTATCTTGTTTAGTTTTAGTGATTTCTACGCTTGGTTCTTCACTCGATAAGTTCTGAGTTGCGAATTTTACTTCGATCGAAACTAAATTTGCTAGATTTTCAGAAATTCCATAAACAAAAAGAAAAACATACAAATTGCCGCACTTTTTTGCAGCTTCCTGGCAGCATCAAAAGTGTTTAAAGTAATAAAAGTGCTTAAAAACAAATTATTATCAAGGGCAAATAAATGTATATTTGGCAAATTCGTCAATTTGCCCTCGATTAGAAACAGTTATCGACTGCGAAGTTCTGAGAAATAAAATCAAACATTGGTTCTTGGGTATGATCTAATGAAGAGAAAATACTGATAATATCTAACCTGACAGACGAAGAAAAACTGTTAACGTATCGTTTCTAACGAAAGGTAGGAAATCACGATTAAGTGTGTCCGAAAAAAGAAGAAAAATACTGACACGAAATCCTCGAGAGACGTATAAACCCAAAAAATACTTTCCAGACTGAAACCATCAGATATCGAAAAAACATTGACATTGAATCCCCAAATACTACACAAAGAGATTCCAGAGATATGAAGTATTGCTAATAGAAAATACTTCAATTATTAAATCTATTAAAAACTGTATCATAGATGCTATATGTTATGTATATAAGTTGTAAGTTATGTATGCTGTGTGTTGTGTGTGTAAGAATATTGCAACGTTATCTCTCTTTTATTTAAATAAACTACAGGCACAAGCGTGATGATTAATTAAATTTCTTAAGAACGGATTTCTTAATTTCGCATTCAAATAATCTTTTCTTTTTTTTTAATTAGGAGAAGAGATATGGTGTACAGTTTCCTGTGATATACCGCCAAACATAGAACTAAAGGCATGGTACACGATTCGTAACGATGCTCTCAGATATTCCAAGAGTGGCACGTGCAACGGTCCAGCCTTCTGTCTTCCATCGCACACCACATGCTACGCGACTAACCACGAGTTCGAGGACCATAAATTAGCTTTACCCAAGACGTCGGAGGAAGGAATAGAAACGTCGCAAAAATCGTTAAGTCCTAGCAGAAGTGTCCACTCTGCGGGGAACAAAGAATCTGGTCAAGAGCCGGCGGTTCTCAATGGAGATTTGCTAAAACACGAACCTTTTAGTCCCACATCTTCCACTTCTCCCGGTTCCAGTCTGGAAATGTCTCAAACAGAACAATATTCCGAGAACAATAATCAATATCCCGGAAGTACATCGAATAATTTCTCGGCCTTTCCTTTCCGATTGACTTCGAATCTTCCTTCGGGTGAGAGATTCGCATTTTTAGTGACTTTTTTAACGCTAGATGGCACCACCGAGTGTTAAACGCGTTTTACTACCCCCAATTAATTCAGTTACTCTATATGCTGTAGACAATTACTGAATAGATAATTCGCAATTCGAACTTAATTAACAAGTAATATTTATAATTATTTTCCATTAGGTGGCCATTTCATTTATGTGCCATTTGTTCCTCAAGTCGGCGGAAATCGGACTCCGGCAACGGAAAGCAATGGAGAAAAACTAAGTAGGTAACTTCTTGCATTTATTTAGATTTAAATTTTCTGTAAACTTTCCTCAAATTGTACAATTAAGTTTTCCCGAAATCTCAAATTAATCTGGAACCTACGTCACAATGCCGTAATCGGTCACAAAATGCTCTTTATCAAGAGGATCTCACTTAATCTTCTAATACTAGACATTTTGCGAGTGAAATTAATATTTGGCAATTGTAAATATCTACCAATCTAAGCCGCCATTTACAATTTGTAAAAATACGCACTAACGCAAACGTAATTAACAACGAATTTCCATCTATTTGAAATTCGAAAATAATCACGTGATTAACGGACGATCGTTTGATTGGTAACCGAAACGATTCGAACGTAAACTAAATTCCGATTGGTCGCGGTACTGTGTTCGGTCTGGCCAGTTACCACCGATTTAAAGTGGTTATTTGCCGGACCGGAACTAACATTATATAAATTTTGTTTATGTAAATATATCGAAATCGAAGTATTAATTAATAAGTTAAATTTTTTCTTTGATTGATACTTTCTACAAAATTTCAAAACGCATGCGATTATATTTATATTGAATAATGGAAGGTCTAGAAACGATTCTAAATTTTACACTACCGGGGTGTTAAGACGCTACTGCCATCTGTCGGGGAAAATGTTACGTATAGAAAATTAAAAACAATTTAAACTATTTTCAAGTTTTGTTTTAAATCGAAATTTCACAAAGATAAATTTAATGAGATAAAATCGCGCCATGAGTTACTAAAAAACCTACAGATTTATTATTATTTTTTATTTTATTTTATTTTTTTTTTGCGAATTTAAAGGTTTTTGTGAAAATTGAATTTTAGGCTAGTTACTAAATGTGCTAAAATCACTACGGATCATTAAGTTATTTCATTAGCAGCTTTAATTATAATTTATTTAATTAAGTTACCAATGAGATAAAGAGTGTGGTGATGTCAATCAAATTTTATTCTCTGGTTAGTGTTTGTCTGTGCATGCTTTTTTTTTGTTAAAAAAAAGATTTTTGTACTTTCAGTTTTAAGTAGTGTTGCAATTAATTTCATAACTTCGCTTACACACCAAATTGCAATTAAAGAAATGCGCAAATTCGATAGGTTCTACAGGTAAATCTTTTAGAGTTAATTGGAACTCGTTTCTCACAACACGGTTAATGACAGAGCAATATTTGGTGTGTAGGTCTTAATATATGTGCAAAAACCCATGTGTAGGTTCGGTATCTGATAGCCATGCCCCATCCGGTTGCAGGTGCCAAGTTTCAATGCGTACATTGTGGCATCGCATTCAGCAACGAAAGGAACCTCCAAGTTCATCAGGTTCGCTATTGCTCTCTGCGGTTGGGTAGACATTCGCAATGTGGTTACAACGGAGCAACTGGGGAAGACGGCAAAACTGGTAGGTGACTATCCTTCTGATGTCTTTTCTTTACCAGAGATTGCGGCAATCTGCCTATTCTATCGGCGTAAAGATTCCACCAGACGATGATGTTTTGGGCACTTTTAGTTTTACTTTCTCTTTAAAGATATCGGTCGACTTCTGTTATATGTTTTATACATCTAAAGTATGGAAGGCACTTTTAGGGTTTATATTACTTGTTTATTTATACAGAATCAGATATTTTGTATATGAGATGCTTCTTACAAACTGACATTATGGTTGAAGAACTACAAGCCCGATCTCTAAATACTCCCAGTTCAAAAATTCTCACGGCCTATGAAAACAATAAGATTGCTTACGTCTGCAATCTTTCTCTTTAACTCCATATGCTATAATTATCGTCTACTCTCATTAAATAACCTAAATAGGCTCTAAAATTAAAGATTACTACGGACGTTTCTATCTACACCGTATTACCATTGTTACATAAGCAAATATAAAAGATATAACTATGAAAGATATAATTTTCTGTCTTTCCATGAAGAATTAATTCGAAATAAACGAGGTACTGTACTGTACATAGTTAAGTGACGATTGTCATTTATATTTCGAGGCACACAGAAAACGTGGATTAAGTGGGCACGGAACACCTAACATCTTACCATCAGAGTATCTTTCCGAAATCTTGAAATTCAATTTATTAACGGATTCTATATCGATATAAATAATTTCTATATGTAATATTAAATTATGCTGATAAATTTTAGCCACAGTTAAACGAAATATATTACACGTAATTCGTAGTAAAAGAATCTTCAATGCTATAAGATAATTTATAAAATCTCCTATAATTCAGACTATAATTATATTCTTAATCCAGGCAGTATTTTTTTAAAATTTAAATCTAAGTATTTGTGTTTATTAACTCGAATTTGTCTCTTTATTACTTCTTATTTCTTTCTTTTTTTTTCAAATGTATTTTTTTCACTGTTTTTCACGTAGTGCGCTAGTATATCTGGAGAAACAACGACTCGAAATTCGTGGTTGGACATATCTGAGAATTGGTCCCTCGTAATCACTACCAAAGTTTGGGTTGCCGAGATTTCTTTTCCCTTGCAAAGTTTCGATAGAGATGAAATTTGTTTCCAATTCCATCCGGTGATTGGCATGAAAGTGAATAACAATCGGAAATACGTCACTTTCTTCTTTCTACGTCAATTTCTTCCTCTTAATTAAAGAGAAACTTAGAAGTCGGAGAGTGTAACCGTCATTCCCGGCGTGTTTCCACCAATTAGAACGGACGATCCGAGTGACTAAGTCAATGTTTCTGGAAGGGGGAGGACGGTCCCCGTGGCCATTCGGCAGCGAATAAAGCGAAAATTAATTCCCACGAATTCCGACTAACAAATATTTTGAGTGTCACTCTACTAACCGAACGGTTTCCGGCTGGAAACGACCAATCGCGGATGACACCGTTATAAATATTGCCAGTTCTCGGACAATAAACTTCGCCCTAATTTGAATTTTCCCAATTTAAAGACGTCGAAATGCTGGAAAAATTCAAACCGATAAGTGCAAAAACATTATTATATTTACCTATATTACAGTAGTTTACGTTGACATCTCTTTAATCTTATTGGTCGATTTGCGAAGAAAGTTTTAAATATGGCTGCCGGGAACGTTATTTAATGATGTCGCGCTATAAAGGAGACCGAATTAGAGACCAACAACGAATCGAAGCGATCTTCTCACCAGAACAATATCAAATTAATTCGAAAACACATCAGAATGAAGCGGCATGGAAAGAAAATCAATTAAATCAATAAAAATAGGATACTACTGCGATTAAAAATGAAAATATCCCACAAACCGATTGATAGAATCAAAAGGAAAATCTGAAACTTAAAGTTTTAGACCCACCTTTTGATTATGTGCGTTGGTTTATGGGATATTATCGCGATAGCAATTGAACAACACTGTTTATCTACGATAATGCTGTTAAATCGGATGTTACGGATGATAGAAAATCTTAAAAGTCATTAATTTTTGATGGTATTTAATTACCGTATCAATTAAACTTATGGAAAATCGACATTTTCTACTAATTTTATTAAGTTTCGTTTATCACTTTGCATGTTTTCGTAAGGCGTGCGACACCTCGAATGCTGTCGTCCGATATGATTTTAATTGATATTATTCTTTCTTGCGATATATTTTGTAAAATCTCTAACGATTAACGGTATGGTCGATCCGATCATCGACCTGCCATCGTAAATAGTGTCCGTCTGTCTGTCTACGTGTCGTTTCGACGATATTGTGCCATTTTACGAGCTCTACTCGAATTTCGTAGCATTTACAACATCGTAACTTACAGAAATATTATTCACGGCGTCGTTCGGAATACGTGGTAACAAGAAATATACTGGTACCAATATATCACATCTACGGTTTCCGGTTAGAATTGTATTTCTGGTAATAGATTGCTATAAACACCGATTCAAAAACCCGAAATGCTTCTGTTTCCAAGCTTAAAATTTGAATCATCTAATCGATCGAGCGATCTGACTAGGTTTGTGCAGTTTTGATGCATTCATTCATAAATATTTCATTGAAAACCTCAGTGTGTGCCTAGAAGTCTGTTTTCATTCATATTTAGCAAAGGAATCGCGCAGTGTTTAATAGAACTTTCACGACGTAACAAACGTGAAAAAACGTAAACATATTGTTACGTTACTCGAGCGTATTTCGGTTACGAAGAAGAAAATTACTCTTACATAGTACATTTTTAAGTGACTTTTTGGGGGCGTCGAGCCCGCTTCTCGATTTAAACATAAATAATTGGCTCCACCCCAGTTTAATGATTAGTTTTTATAAACTTTTTTCTTTCTTTTGTAAAAAGAAAAGTAGGACAAAAGGGAAATTTTTACGACTATTTCTGATATTTCCGACAGAATAGTTAAAAGAGAAACGAGAACGATTGTGACGTTTCGAGACTTTCTTTTGGGCGCCATGACGAACACAAAACGGCATATGGGACGAAAATTAATAATTATTATCTGGAGATAAACAAACGGCAAGCAAATCATAAATATGCACATTTAGTTGGAACAAAAGACGAAAACGCTATCCTCATCTTCCTTTCGCCGGCACAGCGACAGATAGCCGGCAAAACTCTCTCTCTGACGTCCCCCCTGCGCTTCTGGTCACGTGATCGGGATGAAAAAGCTAATTAATGCGGGAGTTGCGGTTCGATGTGACGATTTGAGCTACTTTTGTCAACAGCTAATTAATGTGCGGCTTATCTGATGGCCCGTCGCACACACAATTAAACATTTTAATTAAAAACCGCGATAGCTGATAAGAGTTTGGGTTTTGTGAGGAAATGGCACCACTCTATCTGCGGCACGATTAGGTCGGAAGGTAGTTAAGTCACCTGGCCCGACAGACTGACTTTTGCGCCTATCTGCAGATAAGCCTCATATTCACTTACAGTCCAACCTCATTAAGCTATTAATGGCGATGTCGGGCTAAAGTTTCTACGTCTTCCGTTTGGATTTTCTAATCTTGTTTTGGAATCGGCCGGCGGATTGCCAGATGTCACGTGATAGGCTCGGGATTCTCTTCCGCTTCTGTTTGTTGCTTCGGGCGCAACATTCCCCATTCTCCGCTCTTTATTAGTTCTTCTTACTCGTTTCTTGCCGTTTACGTGGCGCCGAATCGACGCGTAAAACGTCATTTTATCTCACCAGTGTCAGGTATTGCACTTTCTGGAGGAAGAAACGCCATGACGTAACGGAAGACAACACGCATTAATTGCAAAGTGACGGGGAGAAGTTTTTGAAAAAATAGAAGAACAAGACTTTTTACACCCGGCCTCTGATATATCGAATGCATTTAAAATACCGTTTACCAGCACCAAATTGCCAAAATACACTCGCAACGTCCCTCCATCTGGTTGCCGGTGGAGGAACTAAAACCGAAATCGATTTATCGAATACCTACGAACTGAATGACGTGAAAATAAATCGAAAGCGGCAAAAATGAAGTGAAGAACTAGTTTTAAACTTCATTTTTATTTATTTAGTTTCGGTTGCTAAAAGTTTAAAGTAGTTTTCGCATCTTGCCTTTATATTAAATAACCAGATTCATTTATAGTCTCCCTGTATACGTACCAAGAGTGAATCAACCGTGATAGATGATGGGAAAAACACTCCAAAATATTCTTAAAATGCAAATAATCACTTAAAATATTCTTTAATTATACTCTTGATTTATTTTTTTAAAATCTACTAATGAAATATACTTCTTTACATTAAAGGATCAGAATTAATGGTTCGACTTTAGTGGAAACGAGAAGGTTTCTCAATAGGTTCTGTGGTTTTTTTAGGGTTTCTGCGTTAAATAATTTGAGAATCGCTGTAAATTATGATAGCGCGCGAGACTACTTATATACGATTTAATACAAATGGTTATGGAAGTAAATTCCCAAGACAAAAAATGCATTTTGTCACCGGCGAGTTAGTGTTTAAATTCACTAAAAAATTCGACGACGCAAGGAAAAAAATAAGCAGAGATTGGGTAAACTACTGTCGTAGAATAGATTGTTTTCAATTTCTCGTCCCCTACGGGACCTTCGAAGTAAATAAGGTTCTGAACTGGGATCGTTTAGAACAGAAAGTTACTTTAGAGAAATGACGTCTTTCAATTATATTTATAGAGTTTACCCGTTAAACCGGCGAGTGTTAAAGAGTGCAGTGCCATTCGTCTCTATTAGACGGATGGCATTTGTCCATTTTGTCAAATTTTTATTAAAATTTATGAAATAATGTGTTGAAACAAGAACGATAAGTTATGGACCGTAACCGAGTTAATGTTACGTTACGTTACGTTTTTTTTTTCCTACGTTAAATGGAGCCAAGACTTATTATTTGTACCAATTAGTCATTTTATAATTAATTTTGGCAATGTTTCAATGTCGAATGGTTTATAAATTCTAATATTTTCATCTTTTGTCCTCTTCCCTAAAAAACAGACATTAAAAAAGTAATTTTGAAATTAATCTACTAATTTCCATATTTGACGTGATAGCAAAGGCTAGAAAAGTGTAAAACTTCGTACTGATCCGTCGATATTTTAAATAAAGTTTTGAAATTTCTAGCTTTGTCAGTGTAGAAAACGAACTAAAAATAAAAACAATAGTATAAACAGTAAGTTTAGTTACGAATTTCGAATGCAGATGGTGCCACTAGTTCAAGTAGTCTTCCCTGTTTCGGGTATGCAGGAAAATTCGTCGGTCAATCCTACATTTAAATTAGTATCGCCTGTTAATATTTATTAAAAACTGAATGGACAGCATTTAATTAACAGTTTTTACATTTAATTTTTATTTAATTAGGTCGAATGACATTTGGAAGAAAGGACCTTTAATATGCCATATTAATTCACTAGATGGCCACGAGAAGGCGCTCGTTTCAATAATTTTGAACTTGTAACACAGGGCGATGTCGATAGGAGGTTCAATTGTATTTCTTGCTACAAAAATGTCTCAAAAATTCTTTGCAATAATTTACAAAGCACTTACATACGAATTTAAACAATACATTTCGATTCACAAGGAAGAAAGTTTAACTAGCAAATACCATTTACTTCGATATGTCTAACGTAGAAAGCCAGAATTTCCCGAAAGACAAAATTTTCTAGAAAGAATTATTGCCTTCTCATTATCAAAATTACTTGGGGATAAAGAAATTATTAACGAATATTTAATATTACCAATTTTGCTTCTAGAATTGCCACTTTCCATCCCGTAAGACGAACAAATTTCGGTTGTACCGTGGAGGAGTGAGAACAATATAGGAATTTCGGTTGTACCGTGGAGGAGTGAGAATAATATAGGAAACACGTGATTTGGTAATTATAATCACCGGAGTCAGTTACAAAGTGAGGAAGCTTGCGGTCGACAATTGTAGGTAAGGGTCGTATCGATTTTCGTCGCATTCGGTCCGCATCCGATGATTGGATTGGAGAAAACAAGATTAAAATTCTCCAAGCGTATCATTCCGCATCTTAACCGAAAACACGAGGTTAGTCGTGCTCGATCCATCATTTCCTTACATCTGCATGAATTGCTTCTTTTATGGAACACTTCTCGGGGGATGTTGGCGCTGCAATAAAATCCTCTTTCTCCACTCCACTTATGCTCTGACCTCTTCTCACCAATCTGCACCCTTCCAGATTAATATATATAAACTCGCAATTTTAGAGGTGTGGCCGTTGTTTTTCCATGTCGAGGTTAAGCGCGCAGTAATAATATTCCCAGCATGGACACAATATATTAACAGGCAATAGAATTGTGAGAATTTTCCACAAAAATAATTCCAATATTCTTGAATATTCTATCAAAAATCAGACAGTTTTAAGCGATACTTCAGAGAAACCCGCACGCTTAACAATAGTTTGCGATATTAAAAATAATTCAAATTTAATTCGTAATTAAAATTTTAATGTAAATATGTCGAGTGAAAAAATCATTTGTTTGTAAAATTGTAGATTGATCGTCTCTAGAAT
This sequence comes from Centruroides sculpturatus, assembly GCF_000671375.1. Classification (NCBI taxonomy): domain Eukaryota; kingdom Metazoa; phylum Arthropoda; class Arachnida; order Scorpiones; family Buthidae; genus Centruroides; species Centruroides sculpturatus. The sequence continues at coordinate 162,181 of NW_019384795.1, read as the reverse complement.
TGTAGAAAATCTTTTAAGTCGAAGAGAAGAGTCGACTAAAAAAAAAAAATATATTCAAAAAATCGGTTTCTTAGAATAAAAACGAGAAGAATGAAGAATATTCTTTCTTATGCCAGTGGAGTTTAAAACTATCTACGAAAAGTATTGGATAGTCTGGCTTTTCAAAAATTGTAGATGGAAAGTATCCACAAAGAATGTTTGTATAATCTATCAATTTCGAAGAGATCTTAGCCCGAGGGTGTTAAAATGCAGCAGCTTTAGAGTAATGAAAGTTTTCGGGGGCAGGTTACAATCGAATAAATGCGGGGAAGGCCACCTCACCACCTTTGTAATGCGCCGGCGAACGGATAGAAGACGGTAGAGCTCGTTACCGGGAAATTCTGAATAGATTAAAGGCTCTAAATTTTATTTTAGGAGACTTTTACATTCTGGTCCAAGTCTGTTGACAATCTCCTATAAATATCGCTATGTCTTCCTTCCCGAATTATCGATTGTCCTTTGCGGCCGCGATCTTTACTCTGATTTTATTCGCACGCAAAATCTAGTTAGGGGGGCCAATTCCCAAATTCGCTTAAATTTTAAACGAAAACTTACAAAACGAATTGGATCGAAGTTCGGAGTAATTTTTAAAATTTTAAACTTGTTTCTGACGCTGGTAACACTACCGCAATGACTTCGTACGTCTGTCCGTAACGCAAATATTATTTACCACTCGAAGAATTTTTAAATTTGTATACAAGTTTATTATATTTTATTGTACTGTACGTTCTAATATATAGTGTTTTATAATAACCATATCGTCTCTTAAATTCAATTTAGCAGTAACAATTACTATAATACCTATTATCTCGTTATACAAAATTTATTATAGTAAAGAATTATTATTTAGAGATTTCGTAAAAATTTTAATAATATAATTTTCCTATATTTATATAGCCTATAAATTTACAGTTTGTAATTGGCCACATAGGAACAGCGACGTGAAATTCTTTACAGACACACGTAATTTAGACACAGAGATGCGAACTCTTTCAACTGTGGCAATTTATCTTGGGAAATTTCGTAAGACTCAAAAAAGTGCTCTTCGCATGCAATTTGTTTCGATTCAAGTACTTCTTTTAAAACAAATCTCGTGTTTCCTAACTATTCTATATTTTTGCCGGTACATTTATCATTCGAAGAACAAACCGGTGTATAACATTTATATAGTTTGAGAGATAATTCATTGAAAATCTGTCCTTTCTCTTAACTATCCATCAAATTTTCTCATATTTGTCTGAAAACGTTTCGGGTCGAACCGAGAAATTTCTTTTTATTTTTTTCCAAATCCCATAAACATGTCATAAATTTTAACTTTCGAAAATTTTTCCGTTTGTTGTGTTTTTTTCCGATTTTATAAATTCGTTTAATTCGACAGAGCAGCATTAATGCATATAAAAGAAAATTTTGCTGTAATTTAAGCGCTTTACAACAGATTAATCGTAAATAAATAAATAAAAAAAGGTAAAAAGCAAAATGTAGTAGGCCTATATTATTTTTCTTCGGCAAAATTTGTGAGGAAATGCTGGAAAAATACAACTATTGTCTCCGCATTTTACACTTCCAATGCGAATGTTTATAGCGACTTTTTTATTTATTTATTTAAATCTCTCCTAGGATCCTCATCCTTCTTAACAAAATCGATCAGAGGTTTTTTCCCTCAACCTCATTTCGCCTTTATTCAAAATTAAACGTAAGCACGAAAAAATGACAGAATAAAACGTGGAAAGACCAGGCACATTGTAAATATTTAACTAATCGAGAGAATTTCTGGATAAATTCTGCGCGGATTTCGATTCCGAGAAGAAAATACGACGATATTAATGAAGTGTCACCGGAGGAGAGGCAATCTGGAAGTTGGAAGAGTAACATAAAAAAAAAAAAGGTAGAAAGCCGTAGCAGACGGTTTCTCTCTGCAATAGGATCTCGTATCAGCCGAGCGAAAAACTATTGCCACTCACCCTCCGCTATTAGATTTCCTTCCAGATTCGTTGGACCATTGTGCTCTCGGTTATTGGAAGGAGGCATCGGCACGCTCTCCTCTAACATAATTGCGTCACCAGACGTCCGTTTCCGACTTCTCTCGACTAATTGGGTCAGAGCAGTTGCCTAAATACGAAAGGTTTCCCCCTCCCGAAGGCTAAATCTCTCCAGAGATACGAGCTACTTTCTGCTTTATCCAATTAATGACAGCGATCGAGAGTGAGAGAGAACCTATCGATTCTTACGTCTTCTTTCTTCTACGGACGTATACTATATTATAGAAATATATTCCCCGAAGAGAACGAGTTATGTCAAGATATTTGGTAGCCGTTACACAATCTTACGTCACACCGAAAGAATTTTTCTTTCTATAACCGAACGAATCAAGACGTTGATTACTCCGGTCGTCAGGCAGCACGGTATCGCAACAGAAGCAAAACACATTTTTTCACTTTTTCTGCTCTGTTATATATAATAGACGGAAAGTATGGCCATCGGTCGAAAAATGACCCGCAAGATTTTTACATTTTTGGACTCGGGGAACCTCGAAACGTCGAGAAATGCAAAATAATTCGGGGGGATTTCTGTATGTATAGATGTTAGTGTGCGTGTGTGGGGGGAGGGACACGATTTTGTTCACTCTCTTAAGCTTAATAATTCCGTGCTTTTCGTCGAAAATTTTACAAATTTTGCAGAGAGGTTTGTTTATTAGGGGAATTGATAAACTTAAATTTTGGTGGTTAAAGGTGAGGGGTGGGGAGATAATGGGGGTCGTGTGTATCTCCAGTAGGGTCGGAATTAATGACGATTTACTTGTTATTAGCATTTACAATTTTTTTTATTTATAAAACTTGTTCCTACCTTCAAAATTAAGCTTTTGCCATTTTATAATAATTGAAAATATAAAAAGCTTTTAATAATAAAATATCGTAACAGATGGCGCTACACACGTTTTAAATGTTGCCGGGAAAGTTAAGTAACTCGTTGCTAAATTTTCTATCCGGGATTTTGTTTGCTTCCTCGAATGGAAAACCGAATTATTAACCGGGATTTATACTTTAACTGTTATTTGTTTATTAACGATATCGTTCGCTCGGTTAATACGAGAATCTTTTGCATATTTTAAACTTTAATCGAACCGTGCAAATTTTATCGCAGAGGCAATAAAATAAAGAATATTCGATATGGCAAATTCGAATGAATTTTTATTACTCGCCGTCGGTAGCTACACTGTGATCAATATACGGCCGTCGCTTGCGCTTTAACCTTCTGGCTAAGCAGTTTTCGGTTAAAATGCCGGCATTCGTGGATATTTTTATATATTACTACATTTTCCATCGATGTATCTACTGAAAAAGCTACACGGTAAGGCACAACAGAAAATTTCTAAACCTCGTGCCACGTGCTCCTGTAGCAAAGTCAAACACTTTCGCTTAACTTCATCACATCTTCGAAGTGAAATTACTGCAGAGAACTTTGATAGATCCCGTTATTTTGCTCTTTTCTGATTCAATTAAACATTAAAAATTCAAACTTAGATCTTGATCTAGCCTAAAATAAAATTCCTCTATGCTATAATCAGAATTTGGAACTTCTAACCTAAATAAACGGGAAAAGAAATATTTATTTAAATATAAGCAGCATACGATTAATAAACACGATGGAATTTTTACAACTTTGTTATAGGATGAAGCTGGTTTCATCCTCTCTTTCGTGGTTGTTCGAGTGGATCCATTAATGGGATTAAGGTTTATTTATCATTTCTACTCTGGCTTTAATCAACATAACGTTAGGAAACGAAACAGGTTTAGTACAATGAATACCATCCGAGCAACTAGTAAATCTTTAATTAAGCAACTAATACTTATACAAAAGAATAAAACGGTAAATAGGATTAACACATCTTAACGTGAATAAAAAATGTAATTTATCACGCTTAGTGGTATAAAAAGTATTGACAAAGTAAAAGTTTTTCACGCTACGTAAATAAAAATTTCCTATATTAAATGCTTAAAACACGCTGAAAAATGTGAAGAAAGTTTATAAATTTAGTAGATTAACTTAAGAGAAAAATTTCATAAATTTAAATGAGCCACGATTTCGCTTTGATAATTAATTATCGTTTAATATATGTGATGTAAGTATTTATTTTGTGCATCCTTAAGAACTTTACCTCGCATCTTCGGACAAAAAACTGAATACCACGCTTATGACAAGAGAGATAGATGATAGTTGCCCGAGGAATAAGTATTTTTTGTCATCAGTTAGATGCTTTCTACGTTCGAAAAAATATCTATTAAATATATGAAACATGCCCGCACCGTGTTAAAGAGTTAAATATATTATACAAAAAATTAATTATTTTTCCCAGTCTATTTTACTGTTAACTTGTTCTCAATTTTAAAAAATTTAAAATAGAAAAATTAGAAAAACGTGGATAATAAAAGCGGTAATTAGACGAAAAGTAAATAGCGTATAAAATCGAGAGAATTTAAATTTGTTCAGTCGAAAATTTGCTTTATTTAGAGTAATGACTAGACATTTCGAAAAATATTTACTTATATTGGTCGATTAAATCCAGGAAATTCTTAAGTAACCCATAAGAGATATCCAATCAGAGTTAATCAAACAACTCCTAGGAATTCTTATTTGTCTTTCTGTTTAATTGAGCACATCTCTTCAATGGATTTTTATCCAGATCACATCAATACAAAATTCCATATTTCCTTTCGCGTATTTCTAAAATTGGCGAGAAAATATCACCCAAAATAGGCCGCGCTGTGTAAATCCTAGCCAAAAAGGAGTAGATAACGAAACTTCGTTCTAATACACTTGCGTATAAACTTTCAATATAAAAAATATATATATAGTATTTTCTTATATAACAGTAAACGCTTTATTCTATGAATTATACAACGTATTTTCCTATAAAAGCGCTATTGTTAAACATACATCTTTCCTTAAAATTATTTTTCTTCTACAATAAATTTACATAACTAGTGAAGGATTTCCTACAGAGTATGTCTAACTATTTACTTATTTATTTATTATAGACTATGCCCGTGTACAATTTATTTCGAATATTTAATATTTATTTGGAATTTTTGGCTTTCGCTTATGTTGGCGTGTTCGTAGCGCGGCAGTTTATATATCATAATATCGAATATCATTCCAAGAAAAATAAGATCATAAATTGTAATGCTAATTGATCATTGTTATTGTAATTAATAATAGAAAGTATTAATCAATATCGACGTAGAGAATCAATAACAATTTTCAATTATCTTTTAAATACAATAAGAGAAAGGTGCCAAATCGATCATCTTCGTCGTTGAAAGTTAAATGGGCTTGCAGGTTATTATTTTTGAAATATTCATTTTAAAACCAAACTCGTGTTTTTTAAAATATTTTTACAAGGAAAAAACGAATTATTGTAAGATGTGCCTAACATTGGTAACATTTTCATCTACTCGATCAATAAACAGAATACGTGGAATGAGAACATCCATATTGGATTAACTCTTTATAACTTATACATAGATTTTGTTTTATGTTTAACGTCTTCCAATGGAAAAAATGTATTAAATATTGCTGTCTAAAAACGTACAGACATTCGACGTGCATTATTCGTCCCAATATAAACATTAACATTTACATTAGGCGTTTACATGCCTAAATTACCTTTCTATGACATTTATGTGCTTTCCTATTTGAAAATGCAACAAGAGAATTTGACGAACGTGACGGATGAAAAGTTTTGCAGAGAATCTCCATTTCTTAATGAGTAAAGTGCACGGATCCGAAAGAGAAGGCGTAAATATAATATTAATAGTAAGTTAGGATACGTGGTGAAGTGTTAAATCACAGAATTCCCTATAGTCTCTCAGTTGAAATGAAAGCGGAAACGATGTTCGAGTATTCGGTTCGGGAAGCGAATTCCGAAGGAATTTATTGAAGCAAAAGACAAAAGCATTTACTTATTAAGATGTAGAGTTATGTAGAAACATACAAATATTAAGTATAAAGCTAAAGTTAGCAGTATTTGCCGGATATAATCAGTTATTTGTTAACCACTAAAACTAGGGTTGTTACTATGATCGATGCAAAGTGATTGTATTGAGAAAAATCAATTCTGTCACAGGTTATAGTGAAGAGGGATTGGTAAAACACCGATACGAAATGCATATAAATAAAAGATCTGTGAATTAAAATTGTCTTCTGGGTGGTTCTTGACCTCTAGTGAATGTCGGATTAGAAGGACATAACAAATTTTATTTATAAACCCCCTTTTAGTGGTTGCCAAAATATACGAATCTATTGTATACTGATGATACAATACGATGCACAATATTAAAATATTGGTTACGTCTGACGTATTCCCCTTAGATACACAAGTAACACGACTAATTTTTGATAATCATCATGTCTCTTAAAATTTTTTCTTTGTTTATTTTATTGGTGAATTGGTTTAAGTTTATTGTTGTGTATTGCTCCGAATATTCTTCTAGGATATAATTTTAAGGATAATATGTAATTCTAGGATAAATAGGCTATAATTTTAAATCAAATTACAACTGCTTGGAATTTATTAGCAGAACATTGTCTAAACAATATCGGATAAGGTGTAATATTAATTTATGTTATCGTTACTCCCATTTGTACAAAGTATAGACGTGTTGTTGTTTCAGATCGTCTCTTATATTGCGCAAAAGCGATGTCTGCTTCGTAGTATTTCATACACGAAAGTACAAAATCAGTATTTTTAATTATTTAAGTGCCTTAAGAACGAAATCGTTGGCACGATAAATGCTTATCTGTAATAAATTCTTTACCGATCCCAAATATCTGAATGTTTCAAAAACGTTATTCTTATTATAGTGATGATTATTGTTATTTTTCAGAGCTGGAAAGTCAAGAGACGTCGACAGAATCGGGCGAAGCGTCGAAGAAAGAAGAAAAAGAAACGGGATCGACTTCGAAACGGGTAGTGGATCGAGAAGTTTCCAGAAACGATAAAGTGGACGTTAAACATCAAAAATCCGGAAGGCAATACTTGTGTCGATACTGCAATTACACCGCAGACAAAAAAGCAAACTTAACTCGTCATATGAGAATCCACGGCTCACCTTCTCCCACTTCCGATTGCCATATCAACGAAATACCAATTAGGACTCCCCCTATAGCTCGATACTGTTCTAACTGCGATATTCAATTTTCTTCCTATAAAACTTACCACGTGCACAAACAGTTTTACTGCAATACCAGGCACGTGCAAAAGTCTACCCCGTCTATATCTAGCCAGGGGAACGCTAGTCAGACGGAACAGAGCTCTCAGACTCCCATCAACCAATACTCCATCCAGTCGCAGGATAAAAGCAGGAGTCCTTCTCAACTTTCCAATCCTTACAACTTAGTGCTAAATCAACCGGTCTATGCAGCTATTTCCACCAACCCTTTGATACTGATTCCCTGCTCGTACGTGGCGGGAAATGGTGTCACTTCTCCGAGTGGAATCATTCCTGCTGGAAATATAATTATTCCATCCGGTTCTCCCGGACTCAATAACGACAGTGCTAACATTATACCCGCATTTACGGTCATGCCAGGAGGAGCGGATACCAAAAGATGTAGAGATTCTACAGAAACTAAACATTCGAATTCGAGACGCGATACTTCCGACGAAAAGTTATGTCCTCAAGAAGATTCTTCTCTAGGAGTACCGCAAGACGTAGATGCAACAGAAAAACCTCTCGATCTTAGTCTTCGCAAACACGATACTTCGCCGGCGGTTACGGACATTGATGATGGCGAGTGTACTAAGTCTTCTATTTCCAGTGTTCCTGAACAACAAGAGAGTAAAATCGGTGCCAGAAACTTTCAACTGTCGCCCTTGCAGTCGGCTCTCTCTACCACGCCTATAATTGTTTCTCCAGCCTTGTCCACAGGGACATTACCTCTAGCTGCACCTACAGGTGACACAGTGCCTCAGATCACATCACAAGTGCTAGTCAAACAAGGTAACAGCAAATGTAAAGAGTGCAATATCGTATTCTACAAATATGAAAACTATTTGGTGCATAAAAAACACTATTGTGCAGCCAGGCAACAAAAGCCAGTAACTAGAAGCAGCGCTTCTCCGGAACAGAAAATTAAAGACGAAACCATTTCATCTGTCTCGGATTCCGAACGGAAGGAAGAAGAAAATGGCGCTTTGAGTAATAGGATGAAACGGCCCAGATCGTCCACACCTGGAGAAACATGCGATTCAGTAACTCACTCTCCACCTCTTTCGCAACCCGTGTATCAATTCTATTGCATGGCATGCGGAATCAAGTTTACGTCTCTGGATAATTTGCAGGCGCATCAGACCTATTATTGCCCTAAACGAGAGGCGCTCAGAGGAGCACAGTCGGGATTGCCAGTGACGATGCAGAGGCAGCACGAATTCAAGTGCAGTAAATGTAAAAATTCCTACCCCACCGAAGAAGCTCTGAAAGGGCATCCCTGCATCGTGCAAAAGAAATGTCCGTATTGTGACGTGTTCTGTCCGACTCTGAGCGCCGCACAGCGTCATTTAGCCACACACACGGGCGTAAAAGCGTTCCGATGCACTATTTGCGGATATAAAGGTCACACTTTGCGAGGAATGAGGACCCACATTAGGATCCACCTAGACAAAGGGCGAAGTACACCTGAAGAAACTTTCATCGTATGTGTAGACGAAGAAGGCACGACCATCGGATCTCCATCATCTCGCAGGAATAGTACCGACAGACACGTACAGGAGAGTGCTGCAGTTGTAGATGTGCCTTGTTGCGATTCAGCATCTTCTAACCTGTCGGCCTCTGCAAGTTCGGGACTTCCCGAATATCAGGACACCAACGGGAAGAAGTGTTCGAATCAGGAAAAGAGTCCGGAACAGACTAGCGAAATTACCCACTGGTGTCAACTGTGCGGTTATTCTTCTTCTTACAAGGGCAACGTAGTCAGACACGTAAAACTAGTACACAGGGAGAGAATAACAACTCAACAAGTCCAATCAGCAGTTAACAGCCGACCTAGTGAGGCGACCGACTTCAAAAAAGCCGAATCCCCGGTCTCTTCTACCAAGGTAGAAAATGAAGTTATAGTGGAAAACGGGCTAAGTATTAACGAAGAAGTTACAGAAGCTTCTTGCAATACAGAATGCAGTAACACAAGCGTGGGATCTTCTCAAGAAAAACCGAGTGCTACAGACCAAAACACGAAAGTGGCAGGACCAAAATATTGCAAAACTTGTGACATATCTTTCAATTATTTGTCCAACTTCTTAGCGCACAAGAAGTTCTATTGCACACCGAGAACGGACGATGTCGGAAATCAAGAACCTGCACAGGTACAGTGAGAGAACGTCTTCCGTCAGACAGGAGGTAACACTACTTCGAACAAAATATCGATATTCACAAACAAAAATTAAGAAAACAAATCCCACCGCCTCCTAAAATTAAAAAAAGCGATGCATTTGCTACATACCAACGTTGTTTTTTTAAGTTTCTTTTCCTAGTCCTGTCGATGCCATTCCTAGTCTGTTGTCTAGTACCATGTAATATATACTCTAATGTACTTACGTGTTATCTATGGAAATAGATGAGAAAGATGGATATTTGAAGCATTTGTCGACCCTATGTTGGGTTTGTAGGTTGCTGAAACCTGCTTGAAGTAAAGTGTGTGTTTGTCAATTAAAAGTGTTGCTTTATTCGTATATTTTATTCCTCTTAAGTCACCGAAAGAAACCGATTTTAGTCCAGATGCACATAATAAAATCATACATCACACTACGTCAGAAAGTTCTGATGAGTTTAAGCGATTCTCCTCAACATAATGAGTTTAACAGGTTTAATTTTAGGCTATATATAACATATAATTGTCGCAAAACTATTTTAGAGCTTATTTCAGGGTAAATTTTTTAAAATATGAGAATCGATTCTTATTTTTTCTCGAGACCAATCTCCATTAAAACAGTTCCACATTAAAATATTTTGTTTGTGTTCTTACACGCATCACAGAGTACCCTCAATTCCATTGCATACGTAGTACCCGTATACGTAAGTTAGAAGACTAAAATTCTCGATGTAACAAGACAAGTAATAATACCAAATATATATTACAAAATACAGGATAATTGCCCAATCATTCAGCGAGTTCGAGTATGAAAACATCTTAATAAAGTCGCTAGTCTAAACTATTCCGACGAATATTTTAATGTGTAATTAGCGGGCGGATAGTGCCGTATTTCAATATTCATCTTCATGATTAAGTGAAGGACTTTTATACATTAATCACGGTTACTTTCCGAAAATTGAAAGGAGTAGAATTCTCACAATTCGAATTAAACCCGACAGCCATTCCCTGGATGCCGCCGCCACCGCAAAAAGGCCATCAATCATCCGCTACTTGAATGGAAGTGAATATAACACTTTCACTCTCATTCCTCCTCCTAATTTTGATTTATGTTGGCTAAAAAGATCTTGTGCACCTATTATCAAACGAGGTTAAAATTCTGTTGAATGAAACGTTTCGACCAACAGGCGGGCAAAGTTATTAATGGCAAGTTATTCTGATGCTGATATTGTTCCAGGATGTTGATTTGCATACGACTTATTGTTAACAAACGTTTTCGTACGCTCGTGTAAGATTTATTTATCTATTATTTTTCTACTGTAAATATGGCAATATTTTTTTTCAAATTTCAACATAAATTCTTATTAAACTTACCGAAATTCGTGACGCAAAAGTTACAAAAATACAAATAAGAACGTTTGACAAATCGACGAAGGAGGAAGCGGGAGTTTCTCGTTGTCACGAAAGATTATTCAAATAATTTATCAAGGCCGTAATCAATCCTTATGTTTCTCGAACTACGCCAACTACAGACGAAGTGGATAATCTCTATACGAGTAAAAAAAGCACAAACAATTAGCTCTATATTATCTTCGGGATTAGAAGTTTTTACAGCGAAATCCGATCGCTTCGGAGAACTGTTTGTCCTTCAATTTATCGACTTATTAAGTGACAGGAACCACCGCAGACGTCTTGAGTAATTGATGTCTCGGAGAAAACCTTTTGTTTGGAAGAAGACAAGTAATCTCTCGCTGAACGAAGGACGACATCGCTAATCTCTTTATCACTTTCTGATAATAGCAAAACAAAACTTGTCCACCTTAAACAATGAGAAATTAAAGATCTGAAAATAACTTCGACCCACACACGTACTGTACATATGGAGAAAAATAATTTTTATTAATATCGGATTAATTCTAAAAATGCAACAAACAAATTGAAAACTATAGACAAATGACGTCAGTATTACGTTTCAGTTACTATAATTAATATTAGAGCTATGTTACCGAAATAAAAATGGTAATTTACCAATGGCTACTTTCCCCTTTTCAATCTTAAACAGATAAAATCGTCCAATGCCGTTTTTCTTTGTTTTCTTTTTCAAAACCACAGGTGACATTTCCTGATATTTATCTGTTCTACAGTCTGAGAAGGATAGTTTATCGTAGATGACGTTTCTATTAAATGCCACATCTACTTTGTTCCTATACTTTTTCTCTCAGACATAAATTTAAAGAATTAAATCCGAACTATTTAAAATATATTCCATTTTAATATTAAACTTAACATATTTTCCTAACATCGCCCTTAAATTTTTTCTGCACACAACTTTTAATTGCTTGACCATTCTTCAATTATCTTCCTCGTCTCTTTTCTTTTTACATTAATACTTTGTCGATAAATTAGGCAATTTTTCAGTTATAAAAGCTTCAGTTTTCGAAAGAAAATGTTATAGTAGTAAATACAAATCAGGAAAGAAATATTTTCTTCAATACTGTATTTTTTTAAATACAAAATAATTACTCATAAAAACCGAAAGACAATTAATACAGCTATAAGGAAAGTAATATAAAAGATTAATCAAGATGTGGAAAATAGTAGAAAAATATAGGAAAAGAGAAGTAGAAAACAAGAGAAAAAGAGAAAACAGTAAGTATAGAAACTGGAAGAAGAAAAAACAGCAGTGCCATGACCGGAAAAGCGGAACCTCCGTACTGTACAGCAATATCCAGGAAAGTAAAACAATAGCAGAATAACAGCAGGGAAAGCAGAGAAGAACAAAGAAAACCGATAATATCTAGGAACCGGACCTGTCCACAATATTTTTTCCATCGAATTATTATTTAACCAACGACTCATTTTTTATCTAATAAACAAGAAATTGGTGGGTGAAGCGTAATAACATATCTTATTAAAAAGGTTGTTTTGTTAAAAGTGGAATGATTGACGTGCCTCGCAGCCCAATAATTTATTACCAATTCTAGTATTATCGTAAACATCTCGCGACGTGGGCTTGTTCAATCCAATTTAAATGATTATTCCTACGAAGACACGATAAGGGATAAGAATCGATGTTCCGTAACAAACAACTCGTCTTCGGTATAACAAAAATATAGCGGCTGTCGACTTTTCTCTAGTAACAAGATATCAAAATTCCGAAAATTTTCCCCGTTCGATAAGATTTTTTCGTGTAGACAGGAATCGATATCTATTAGGAACCTCTACTCTCCCGATTTCTCTAGCCCATTCAGTCACGCAAACACCTACAAATATTTGACCTTTCGGGTTCGGTGAAAAAAAGACAGCCCAATAGATGAACCTGCCGTGTCAAAAACATATAGTTTTCGATATAATGAGATATTTCGAGGGGTTTTTCCCCCTTTCGAAATCGTGCTGAATAGTATGTGTTGCGTGTAAAACGGGTACGAATGGCTTTACAAAATTAGGATATAAATATACTTACATCAAAAAATGTGAAAAATACCTTCTTCTATTCGCTTACTTAATTGTTTCTTGACATATTTTTACAAGTTTTCATACGCTTCAAAGGAAATTTGATGAAATACATCATTTTTTTTAAAATCAGTTACTTTACGAAGTAAAAACAGCTAACCTACGGATGCTTGCGATAACGATTTTTAAAGACGGATACTAAATTAATTGCGTCGTATCACTTTTTCTGATATAATAAACGTCGGAGGAAATTTTAATTTTTGCTAGAAAATCTGACATTCAATTTATTCGTGTCTATCTTTTTTTTCCTGTTACTTTGATCAGAATTTTAGACACGTTTACTAATTTCTAATACGTTAGAAGTCTGTTAATTCGGTACCCACGAGACCAGCGTGGTGCCAGATTACCGGATAATCTTGTACTTTTCCAAAGTTTCGTAATTTATATGCGATCCGAACGTTGTTGACATTTATGCGCATTTTGTATGCTTCCGATTTGTTTATTCACGCCTTTTAATCACTCCGATGATGATACAGTGCATAACTCTACTGTGTTAAGATTTATTGAAAACCTGTAGAAACGTTTAACGAAAACGTCATTGCACAAAATAAGATTTCGCAATGATTCGTGTGCAATATATTTTTCACATATGCACAGTACTGTATTGTACATACAACAAATTCCCATTGGTGGAATATTACCGTGCCAACATTATCGGACAATTGCAGATTACCGGCTACTTTTCAGCGGGTGCCGGATTAACGAGCGTCCATTTAACAGGAAAAGATATATTCTAACCAACGTAAAATTTATCTTTCTTTAAAATCATATTTTTCGATTTGTTTCTCGGAGTAAATGGCTATTTTTTCACAACTTTAACCACCGGATTTCGGTCTTCCGCCCTTCTAACTGGAGAACATCCTTTTCGCATTTATCTTCTTTAAATCCCTGAGCAATTTAATCTCTGCTAAGATCACATTATATGGAAAGATAAATTTCGTGTCCTCCACTATCGGATATTTTCAAAATTGTGTCTTTCCTTAATAGTTCGGTTCCGCTTTATTCTCTTTCCAACATTCGATTTTGATCGCGCGATTCAGACCTTCCTCGAGAGAATTTGCCTTAATCTTTACACTCACATATAAACACTTCTAAAAATAAGGAAACAAAAAGTCCACAGATCGAATCTTTAAGTGTATTTTTACGTTTAAACTGTGGCTTAGAGAAGGAAAAAAGCCTCAGTTAAACAAAGAAAGCTGCGAATTTATAAAACTTAAATTATAAAAAAAATCTTAAGAAATGAAATTAAGATATTTAATTTAACTTAAGAAAATATTCGCTTAAGAAAAGAGCAGAGAAGGTTTTCTTATATAATTACTCAATTATTCCATTCCGTTATTGATTTGCAGGAAATTTCTTCTTCTGCATATTTAATTACTTTATTTGAAAGGATTAATTTTGTTTGCATTAAATTACGATTAATTTCGTATTCCCTACAGATAGGTTAATTCTCTATCGTTTCAATCGTCCCTCGCATTCTTTATTATTATTTAAGTTTCAGATAGAAGGGAAAAAATACTCTCCTCTTTAGAAAGGCCGTAATTTTCTTCAAATTATTTTCTGTGGATAAAATAGAAATTACAGTCATAAAATGATACAAAAATTTTGAGAAAAATTAAGATATATATAATCTTGTTTAAGAAAGAATAGTTCATATAAAAACTATAATTAACCTAAGTGTCTGCAATGTACGACTACGAAATAACTATAACTATCGTCTACAATAAAATTATTAATTCGCGAATTTTAAACTGTAATTATAATTTTTTTTTATTCTTCTCACTGTAAAGATATGGAAGAAGAAGAAAGAAATTATCAATAAATATAGGTTTACAGGAGAATACTTTATACGAAACGAAGACAGTGTTTATATCAAAGTTCCTTTCCGAATCAACTTGTATTCTACTTACTTGTTAGTTGTCTGCAGGTTTTACAAACTTTTGACTTTATCAAAGTGTAATGATAATGTAAAACTCTGCACCATATTCAACTTCTGCGAACTATTATTAAGCGCTCCATAATTATTCGATCGATAAACTGATAACCCCTTCTTGCCTTTCATTCGCTATGAATACAGCAGATTCCTAACAGAGCAATTATTTATTTCGACTAAAGAAAATAAATACTATCGAAAATCGACCGAGAAAAAGTTATCCGATATTTTCTGCATAATCGATAACGTATACTTGTTTATTTTCGGAATTTACCATTTTAATCGCAGTTGCTATTAATTTCCTTAATTTATAGAAATTTTGCCTTCGGAACTCCATCGATATTACAGTTTAACACTTAATACTTTTAATTACATTAAAACAACCATGAGATCGAGAAACTTGCCTGGTGAACAGTAATCATGCCCTCCTGGAAACACGTGATTATCTGCATCAGCGGTCAACTGCTAGTGTTTTACACTATTTTCCTTTGATTCTTCCGCTATATCATCTTAATTTTTTCTGGGAACAAGAAATAATTTTCTAGTTTTTATGAAGGAAAATTGTTTGATTTTCCGTTTGCCAAGTGTTAAAAAAAATACCACTAGAGTTATATCTAAACTTATAATGAAATTACATTTGTCCACCGACACCAAAACGATCCCTAGCAATTTATCGACCTCTCTCTCCTCGGGGAAGTCGTTTCAAAATGTTTTTAAAGAATTTCATAATTTATTCATTTAAATACTTTATTATTTCCTTTGTAACCGCGCAAGTTAAGATAAATATCTTTTCGATTTTTATCGTACGAAACATAACAAAATATATATTTGCACAAAGCCAGAAGTGGCGATTTTCCAAAATAATTGGAGGAGAGCGAGGATTTCGAATAAAATATTCTCAGATAAGAAAAAAGTTGCAACGCATAAAAAGCTACATTTTGACGAAAATTGACGTGTGGTACATTTTATCATATTTTTTTTTTTTTTTACCGAAACTCAATTTTAAATGCAAACTTACAAAGAAAAAATAAATTATTAAATTTCCAAAAAAGTCGATCTTCGATAAAAGTCGCGAGGGTACATAAAATTATTCTAAACGCAATATTCGAACTAAATTTTCAAAGCACAAATATAATCCTTCGAATAAATTTCTGTATTATTAGCGTACAATAATTCAAAGAAATGTATGCTTCGAGTTTTCTCATTCCAAATACAGAGTCTAAGTTCGAATTAAATTAGACATTATTCTAAATCAATACAAAGAATTTTTCATTAGAAACAGCAAAAAGTCTATAACGTTTCCCATCAATCTTAATCAATAATTATATTAATTACTTTGTGATTTTGAAATGTAGAAATGTTAATTTGTAATTTTCCCATATGTTATAGTGACTAACAGTGGCATTCGCAAAGGGAGGCAAACGAAGCAATTGTCCCCTTGAATCGAGTAAAAATTTCCACAGATTACAATCTTAAAAGTGATTGAGATACGTAATCTTACACCCTCGATCATAGGACGCGTTGATGCAATATTGTATTGTATAATCTACTTGTGAAAAAACCCCAAAAAATTAAATAAGAATTTATTGAAATAATTATTTGCCTCCGAACTTTGCCCTCGTGGTAAATTTTCTGCGTACGCCCATGTTGACCAACACGTACTAAATAATTAAATATATTGATATTTTATTATATAAATAAACGCAAATAAAACAACCTTGTTATTGCTTTATGTACCAAAAGTTTATTAGTAAAATTATTTTAAGTTTTTTGAAATTGCCCCTAAAACAGAAACTAATTTCGTAAAAGCAATTTACTCGATTGATAAAATATTGGTGTAGAAAATGAAACGACTTTCATTTTTTTAACACGGCACAGTGTCAAATCTCACGTGAGGCAAAATCCTTTTAATCGGTGACTCTCTGTCTTCCATACTTTCCCAATCATCTTCCAAGGAGAGAATTCGATCGACAGCCAACTGTCAATAAGTTAAAAAAATTATCCTCTAATCAAATTTTTAAACAGAATTTTCTCATTTTCCGTTTAGCTGGATATCGAATTAAAAAAGCAAATACAGTGAAGAAGAAAATAATGTAAATCGACGTCTGTGTTAGTCACACTCACCTCGGAATAGCGACACTTTCGTTTCGACCGAAATCAATAAATCGATATCGATATCGTTGTTTATGGGAGTCAAGGCTTTAAGTGCACGGCTTCTCCTTTCTGCGAAAAATAAATAAATGAAATCGAAGGTAGTCAGAATCTTTAAAAGCTTCGTATGAAACACACACACCCCTCTCCTTTGTATTTCCTACTTACAAAATCCAATAGACAAACAGCGCCTTTACAAGCTTAAGCGATTTTAAGAAGTTCCATTGTTTGTAAATAAAAAAAAACTTTGTAATTATCTATAGCAGCCCGAAAGACAGTTAACCTGGCTATATATATATTTTAAGAACGGAGTTATAACCGGTTTGGAACAGCTGCGCTTCGGTGATTTAGTGGTTTCATTGGAAGAAGAATAGCGTGCAGCTGTTCCAAAATAGCTTTAACCGCTCCCAAAATATACTTTGGTTTAATTGAATTTTGGACCACACAGTACTTGTAAAATTTGTAAAATAATAACCGCAAAAAGATTGATAAATGCATGAAAGTTCTAACTAACAGGAAATTTGATACTTTCTGCTGATATACTTGAATTTAGAAATCCCGAAACAATTGAAAAGAAGAACCGTAAAACAATAAAGATTTTGTAAAGATTTCATTTATATAATTCTCAAAGTAGAATACACCAGCATCCCTTCGAAATAATTTTCTAAAGATGCAACAGGGACGAATAATTTTTCAGCGTAATTCTATATTCAACCTCAAAAATAATGTATTTTTCTAGTTTTAAATTAAAAAATAATCAATATAAAATATTTAATTTTATAAAAGAAAGAAATTATAATGTTATCTGTATGCGAGCGAATTACTTAGATTCGTATTTAAGAGCGTACTTGAGCTGTGAGAATAATAAAATTTGATGAAACTGCGGGGAGTAACTACCAGCACACTCGAGTCGAGTTTCTTCACCGCACACCTTCTCGAGTTTAAATTCTAAAATTTATTCTGATTTCACTCACACTTTAGTGTTGACTTTTTTCCCGAGAGAGGAAAGAAACAGCGGGATGATTGTTTCCCACTCGCGCTTCGTTTAATTAATTTTCAAGTGGACAACAACGAGACACACACCAAACGGAGTTAAGAATAATTAAAGGCAGAAGGAACTGCACTCGTTCTTAATTAAATATTTTTAAATTAATTTGATAAATTTTAATTAAATGGCCACAATTGGTATAATAATAAATTACGCCAAAGGACGAAGGAGAGAAGGGTGACAGATGTCGCTTTTTCCTTTACAAAATTCGGAAAAAATAATTATCAAAATCGAAGGTCGATAAAATACAAGTACAAACTATGCTGGAAGTTTTTAAAATAAATTTTAAAAACGAGAAAAAATATTTATTGTGACATCGTCACAATGTCGGCTGCAGTTTTTAATCATATTTTTAATTCATTTTATTTAAAATATATGCTCTCCAACTCAAATTAGCAGTGTCTTGCCCCTGTACATCATACTTTTCCTTTAACAATATGTCGTGCCGGTCATCTATCTAACACCTTTCGGAGAAAATTTTTTGAATTAAAATAATCTGACTTCCGGTTTGAATCAGAAGTTAATATACAGTTAATTGAGGGTTCCTGTCCGTAAGCTTTCCATACTTTCCATACCTGGTCTCGACTTTCATCTATCTGACTCTGTTCCCGATTTTAAGGAAGGATAGAAAAAGAGTAGGAATTTATAGGTCTACAATTTTTTCAAATTGCGCCCAATAATATTTTCTCTTTGTATTCTAGAGAAAATTATCATTTTCTTTCTTTATTTTTAAAATGAAGTTTAGACCGTCGTTACGATTCGATGAAAAATATCAGTAAAGAGGCGCTTGTAGGGCACTGGAGAAGGTGCAAATTTGATAGGATTTTTCCATAAGATGCAAGAACAGATGGCTTTCTGAAACGAATCGAGAAATGCCGATTTAACAATGGTCGACGGACGGCGCGCGAACTCTACAAGTGTTTATTCCATCAAAATACTGTATACGAAATTCATTTTAAAGTAACGAAGATAAACTTTAACTAAATCCGGAAATGAATTTTATTCGAGAAAATAAAATATCGCAGAAGTGTTTACTCCATTATCGTATCCGACCAGAGAAATATTTCTATAGATTTAAATCGTCTTGGCTTACGTAATTTCAAATTCGTTCTTTTTTGAAAACTTTGCATTTTATTTCGAAAGAAAGAATCGAAAAATCTCTCCGTATAAAGGAAAAATATTCACTTTTATTCGAGTCTCGTTTTATCAAACCAAAAATCTTTTGCAGTCAAAAAGGATATAAAATTCGTCTTATAAGCAATTTCTCACACCACAAAATTTCAAAATATTCGAGAAAGAAAGAATCAATTCTTCTCATCTTTATATTCGTGTTTAGTTAAATTTACAGAATGAATGTTTTATTAGAATGCGGATCTTCGAATTGAGAAGAAAACCGTTCCGCTCGCAGTTTTGGCCCATTAAATATTTTCCGTGCAACCGTCTAGAGATGTAAAGAGCATCAATTTGATAAATATCCGTTTAAAGAAGAATTTGGGTAGATGCAGTTTTACAGTCCATAAATCGAAACAGCCAATGCTGCAGTCATATTTCTTGTTTTCCGAAGCTGCGATCTTCTTAAAACGTTTCTCTTGGCTCTAAACACGGAAGATACTCGAAGAAGGATAAAACGGTTTTGAATTTCCTCTTCAATTTTAAGCGTAAATATTGACCGACACCGTCGTCAGAAGTAAAAATCGTTTTACTTCTCCGTTTTCCGCGATTTTTTTCCATCGGGAGACAAAATCGATCAAACGATACAGTCGAAACCGCTCCGTCTTCCTAATCTACCGGCAAATTTATGATAAGATGCCGAATATTAAAACCGAAAGTAGTGAGAAATGAGGATGAGATTGCTGTTTTCTACACACATTACGTAGGAAGCAACCTCGTATTATTGTCTCAGGACAGTCCGATTGGAAGGAATGTTTCCCTTATCAGGTTACTCGACATTGGAAAAAATGATGAGGAGATACCGACATGTCTATTTTAAAATTACCATTTGGTATCTTTGCGCAATGTAAATTTGCCTTTATATACGTGATTAAATCAATTAAATACATAAAACGATGGATGGAAGTAAGACTGACTTTTCCACGATGATCTCTACTGATTTTCGGAAGATCCGAAATCGTGACACGAATTCTATATTCGTGTATATCGAACGCAACTAAAATCTACTTCGACTATTCCCAACTTTAGTTTAATTGTAGGGTTTATTCTTTCTTTACTAAAAGATAATTACGTTTTAATTTATTACTGTTAAAGCGAAAAATTTAAACAAAAAGAAATTAATCTCGTAGCGACAAGCGAAAATTGAATTTTACATAAAAAATATACAGTAAAAGATCTATAAAACATCGCAATGATAGACGAGAAGATGGGGAAAATGGTGGGTGATGTATATGGAGGAAAACGTCATATAAAGGAGAGAATAGAAAAAAGTCGGAAAGACTTTCATTCATTCTGCAATGGATCGAAAATGGTCGAAAGTTATAGTGTCGCTAGACCATATTGATGTCTGAAAAATAAAGTTTCGCTTATATTCGGTGGTTCGCCTCGTAATCCTCGCGAAATTCAGATTCGTCTCCGCAAGCTTAATTCTTCCGTATTTATCATTTTCAAGGAATTTTCGTAACTCCATCTTTTCGATTTATTTTTCTGAACCGTATTTCGCATTTAATTTCCTTTACTTTGTCGATCCAATTTTGCTTTTTATACGACTTAACACGTCGACTCACTCCGGTTTTATTCCCTACACATATGTGTGTATTAGTGTTTTCTCCTCTTCATATTTTCTTCGGTGACTTTCTGGACGACTTCCAAAGACAAAAGAACAGATTGCTTTTTGTTCCTTGTGTGCTTCGCCGAAGACAAACTGCAAGATTATTTTTCACCGTGCGATTTAATCGGTGGAAAGTACTTTGTATTGTTCCGGTCTTTTGTTTAATTTCTGTTTTGAGTAAATCTCCGATTTGTCTAGTACAATTGCATTTTTCCAATTCGCCATTTGTTGACATGCTTCAAAAACTTATTCCTTATTTCCAATCTTTTTCCAATTACGTGCTCTCCATCAGAAAATACATAATTTAGAGTATTTGGATGAACAGTAATATTTACACCCGTATTTATCATCAATTGGATCTCAAAAGCCGAGCGATGTCACTACCCGATCAATCGGAATTAGAAAATTTTTACGGAAAAAACATAAAAAATAAAATAATTTTTCACGAAAATAAAGAAAAAATGAAATATTTTATAAATTATATGAATTTGGAATTCCGATTTTTAATAAGAACGTCATTAAACGGCCGTTTTAATGACTCTCTTGTTAGAAGGTTTTAATTATTATAGATTAATATTCTTCGTAATTTTCCAAGTTTTCTCAAATCTCCCACCATCATTTTTCTAAAATTTTGATATTTTGATAGTAAGCTGCATTATTTGCCAAATGATTGTTTCCATCTGGATTTTAGATATACGGAAGATTCTCATTTTTCATCTTTATTATTGTCGTCATTTGTCACAATAAGGATTTCCATGCAATTCCGTTCTTTCCTGAGAGATTTTTATTTTCATTCGACGACGGTACGATCAAACTTTGTCGTAATTTTTATCGTTTATTTTTATCACCCGAAACTTCAATTACCATCAAAGTATCGTTCTCGATCATGGCCCCCTTCAATTCGGTGTCCTTTAACTCGAATGCAAATTACACATACAGTATAAATATAAACACAAAGAACGGCATTATTTTCAATAAATAGGAGTAATCGCATACAATTTCTACTGACATTTATCAACGTATTGATTTTATTTATATAATTTTATTAACACTTCTCAATCGTGAATATATTATTTCCAATTACATACACTGTATAAAAGGACCTTGGAGTCATTGCCAATTTTGACTCTATCCAACATTCCTGTATTTATAAAAATATTTAAAAAAAACAATCTAAAATCTTAATATCTTAAAATATATTTTAAAAAACAAAGTTGAAAATATTTTTCTTGATAGTAAAGAAAACAATTTAACAAGAATTACTGGTAAATCTTTTTCCAGTAAGACAGCAAATGCAATTTTTGGAAAATGTAAGTTAGTTGTATAAATACAGTATATAATATTAATGATTTCCTATCCAAATGGTGTTCATTCAGATAGGAAACCACGAACCCTGCCACTCTATTGGCATTCTTCTTGGCAAATTCGGTGTCAATAGAACGAGGTTAAAATATTCCATTTTATTTATTAATGACGAGAGCGTCAAAAGACTTCTTATGAAAAAAATTAAATTAATTAACTGAACAAATATAATTGTTAAAAGTTCCTTAATCAAGACTATATTAAACGCCACCGATAATCACTAAACATATCATAAGTTTTATCAGAAAACGAGTTTTTAAGTCTTGAAAAATATTACAAATAGAAACTTTACGAAGTTGAAATAATAATAAGCAAATAGACAAAGATTATTCGATTTTAATCTTTTGATTTTTACTCAATCAGTTAGTTATTCGGTTAAGAAGAAACAAAAACATATTTGTTCGGACTTAGCTCCGTTGATCTAACTTTTACATTAATCATTTTAAGAATAAGAAACTTCCAACGTAGTAAAGATTCTGACGTGTTTCTAGTAATGAAATTACGTTTTCATTTAACTGCCACGTTTTGCAGGACTAAATTAGGTCGATTGCACATACTAAATTAAGACTTATTAATAATAAAAAAACAAATTCCATTTACTACAAAACTGTACATAAAAATTATTTCGAATCTTTGAAGTTACGATAATAGATAATTCTGTATACAGTGGGCTATCGGTTAACGAATATAATCCGTTCCAAGACTTTGTTCGCTACCCGAATTGTTCGTTAACCGATTATCGATTTACCATAGGTTTCTATGGGAATTTGATTAATTCGTTCTGGAGACCCCCAAAAATAAAAAAGTATATACTTTCTTACTATGTTTATTCATATGTAATAATAAAAATACATATATACACGATCTTGCATTTTTATTAGTCATGTTTTTTCCATCTGTGGGGGTTAAAGAATCTGTCCAATGTCGATTGCTTTTCTGTCTTATTCAAGATTTTTCAGAAGTAATTAATAGCATTGTAATTGTAGAGATCCCTAGGCCTATTAACCTCAACTTGGTTAGGATGCCATTTTACCATGTAAGACCGTTGTTCTGACATCCTCCTACTTCTTCAAAAGATCTTTAATAGCGGATATCGGCATAAATCCGCATTTTCAGAAGAAAACGTAAAAAAATTGTTTCTGTCAGAAATACAAAAGGCTGGAATTACAAGAGAGAATTTCAAAGTTCGGGGGAATACTATCCGATCAGTATATACTGGGTAGAACGTCGATGTCGACGTCTCCCGCGCTCTGAAAAGTTTCGAATTGTTGCCTGAAGACAAAGAAAGACCAATCGGTATTCGTTATTTTACGTCGCTTCTTGTGTTTGTTCAGTGAAGTGTTTGTTATCCGATCTGTTCGTTAACCGATCACCCACTGTATTGTTATTAAAAATATTCTTGCTGACTTTTTCTATTACTGCACGCTCCAAAGCCTCGCAATCTTTATTAAATCGGCTTTTTTTTAATCGATAATTTTGCTAGTTTATTTTAGTTTAGTAAAATAATTTACGATTTACAACTGCCACGTCTGAAACTATGAAACAAAACTACTGTTTCGTCTTTTACACAATTATTTCTGTACCCAAGACCGAGAGTTCTTTCGTATATTATATAAACATTTTATTTTCGAAAGTATTGTTTCCTTTGTTTTTCAGTGTGCTTTATAAAAAAACTGTTTTTTTTTTAATTTTATGACCAATACGCATTTCTTTTAATTATGTATTAAACCTAAATTCCACAAACGTAATCCTCATTTCATCACATTCTATTTAAATCTTTCTATAAAACTTCCATTCGAGAAAATAACTGTTTAATTCATAAATCTGATAACAGGAATTCCATTCGACCGGCATAAGCACTCTTAGCTTCAAAGATGCCAGATGTTTTGGTATTTACATTATCATAGAATTTGCTTTGAAGTATAAAGCCGCAATCGATTTAGAAAACATGTCGAACCGTCTAATCGGTTTGAAATACTTACAATATACTTTTGCGTAAAGTTTAATTAGACTAAGATAGAAGTTTTTCGTGTATAAAGTATTCTCCAGTGTTTAATATTAGTATTTTACTTTATACGACCACGTAAATAGCTAATTTTCTAATGCTGCCGAAGTAAGTTTCGTATTGCATCTAGCCGTTTTCCCAAGACAGTCACATTTCGATTCGGTAACCCAAGTCAAAATTGTGACCGTCTTGGAGAAAGCAGAATGTCTCGATTCATTTTATAGACAGGCATTCTCGTTCAATACGCTGGTGGTCTTAAGGGTCCTATCTCGATTCGTTTCGCTTCGTTTATATTGTCTCGGTCTTACAACATCAATCGAAAACCAATTTGACGGGTTCTGCTCCATATCTAGAGAAGACAAGGATAGATAGAAGACAAGCATATCTAGAGAAGACATTAATTTAATAAATAGGTTTGTCTATTGCGCTCTAATATTTCAATCACGTGAAAATTTTAATGCCGTAATAACATCCAAACCCTCCCTCGTCTTATAAATATTCAAATGATATTTTATTTAGTGGGGTTTTTTGGAAAATGTTCTAAATTTATTTCAAAGTTTCTGTTCAATCTGTCGGACTGCCGGGCCCGATAAGAAGTTAGTCGAGTAGAAAATGTCGAATTGGCACGACACGCATGTCATTCGTCGGTATAATGTAACACACCAAAGTGACGACGTATGCCGAATATCAGAAGCCAAATGCCACGCGCTTTTCTGGTCAACATCGGCAACAGGGAAAATATTTGGAAAATAGAAAGTAGCCGCGACTGTAACAGAGGTGATTCTTAACGAAGATGGAATATCGGAAAAGGGTAAGAAAATTTTTGGTTTTCTACACTATAAGATTCTATTTACTAATAAACTCAAGAATATTGTATAAAAATTGGAATGGAAACGACACCCTCCATCGGTTATTCGGCACTCGTCGAAAATCGTACGCTTCTGCAATATAAAACAGTACACGGTTTCTTAGCCGTATACACTCTTAAAAATAGAAATGATTGTAATCCATATAACACGAAAAGTTGAGAACTAAACAAATCCAGCGACAAAAAAAAAAATTCCGTTTAACAACCTTTAACAAGTAACCTACAAGAAATAAATTCAAATAGTTAAATGAAGGCAGTTTTAGATAAAACGGATTACACTAAATTTTAAATAGTTTTCGGCTTCATCACAGTTTAAAATGTATTTTTGTGGAATTACTTTCTTGGAACTTCTCTTTCATGTTTGAATATTTTAAAATGATTTAAGGTAGAATTCGTATATATATTTTTCTAGAGTCTGCTTAATATTAATTAGTATAGGGGAGACCGGGGCAAGATCGGCATGTTAAGCTTTACTTAAATTTTGTGTAATAAATACTGCTGTAAACTGAAAAAAAAGCTTTGCATATTGTCTATTGGAATGTTACCTTACTATAGAACTGGTTAAAATCAGTTTGGAAATAAAAATAATTAAAATAATTACAACTTTACAAGAAGAGAGAAATTGACGAAGTTGCCCCGGGTATAGGGGCAAGATCGGCAACTTCTCTCTTTTTGTAAAGTTGTAATTATTTTAATTATTTTTATTAAAGTTGCCCCTGGTATAGGGGCAACAGTAATGGGGCAAGATAGGCACGTATATAAAATTATGTTATTAACAATGTATAAGTTGGAATTCACTATTAAAACAAAGAAATACAAATCCAACACCCATTTAATATTATTACAACGAAATGCAAGTTCAAAGACATATATACATGAATAACAAATGCAAACATGTTTTCATTTATCATCTGTTTGATTTTTATCCTTTGCTTCTAATGTGGCTTTATGTTGCCGATCTTACCCCGCTAGTCATGATTTCGAAACATTAAGTACAACCCTGAGAACAGAATGCCAAGCCACGATCTGGCCACGTGAATAAGTTGAAGTTACATCCTTCTAACAGGAAAAGTAACTTTCGTTATCATGGAATTATAACAAAACCTGCCAATTCAATATAAATGGAAAAAAAATATTATATGGAATTGAACGAAAATGAAAATTTGCTTGATAATTCAACTACGCTTGTTGGAGAACAATAAAAACACTACACTCAACAAGCCACCAATAAAACTCAACTGCCTAACCTATAACCAAAGTCTCCTTTTAATTTGTTTTTAAAAAAAAGCGCTTGACAAACTTGCCCCGCATGCCGAAGTTGCCCCGGTCTCCCCTATAAGCTAGATAACAAAATATTTAAAGAGTTAATATAATCATTAATGTAAATAAAATGCAATATTTTTATTTCATAATTTCAATTACCAAAACTGTTTTTTGTTTTGTATTTCCTTGGAGTGAGACATTCGCACTCTGTTTAAAGAAAACACTAAAAAAAGAAAAAATCAGGAAATGGTAAAGATATATTTTACTTTTTCTACGTGCCTTTCGAAGAAATACTTTTTCTTCCCTCTGGTCATTTACTTTTCAATATTTTTATTTTTCGTTTTTTTGTCTACATCATTTATATTTGGTTCGGTTTTAAATCTGTTTATTTTCTTTAATTCTAACCGAAAATGTTCTAAACGTCATTCCTTCGAAAGTTTTCTGATGGAAGTTATCATTTAGAAAATGTCCTGCATTATCATTTATTTATTTATTTAGCAAATAGGTGCATTGATCAAGGAGGGAGAAAATTAAAATCAATGATTATATTTCAGATTTCTTTCCGAGTGTCGGTATTTTCTATAATGTTATATTTTAGTAAATTATATTATTTAGTTTATAAATATCAGAAATTTTATATTAAATTCGAAAACAAGTAGTTATAAATTACATAGACTAAATTTTAAACTTTATTCCCATTTGCTTATTGAGTTTTGAAACGTCCAATACACAAGCTATTAATATAAAGACTGTCATTGTTTTGAATTAAATCGGCAATTTCTAATGTTAACTAGTTTCTACATATCCTGGATGCAACTACCAATTAAAGTTATAAATATTTGTACTGTACAATCGGCGGTTAATAAACTCATTTTCAAATATTCTACAAAATTGTTTCATTTATTCGAAACACTAAATAGAAGAAAGAATAAAACTAAGACGTTAACCGTTCGTATAAAATAAGAAAATTTATTTTAATATTTAGAGAATAAACGCTTACTTTATCTGGAAAAATGAATGCATAAACAAATAACCAGTGGATAGAAATATCAATTATTCGCTTCGTTATTAAAATATTAATACGTAAATCTCGACATTATTTATATTAGAAATTATCCTTTGAATATTTCCAATGAAATTACAAATTCACTTAATCGAGACTATCGAACGTAACATTTACAAATTAAGTTTTATTACTGAAGCATCCGAAATGTCATCCGCAATTATCTAAGTACCACACTATTAGTAACATCATTACTAAAGTATTACAAAGTTTTTGATTGGATACATTTAAAATCCACCAAATAATTTATTTTTCATTATTACTAATGCCAAATTTATTCGATATAAGTTTAATTTAAACACATTCTGCCGTTCAACAAAGAACTCGAATAAATCTATTCTGATGTAATTTTAAACTCTGTAAATATAAAATGAATAAACTTAAAAAGATATTATAAACCGCGTGAAAATTTTATATAAATTACATGCTAAAAACAACTAACAAATCATTCTTTGCGAATTAGAAAAAAATGAAAGACTTTCTACGCTTTAATACTCATTCGTCTTTCAGACAAATTTATCAACAGTTAATTAACGTTAAAATATTATTAATTGTTTCCAAGAAATTCGTTTATATTCATTAGACTTTTTTAATTAAACGCGATCAATTCTGCAATGTATCCTAATTATTTTCTAAAAAATGAGAAAGATGAAGACAATCCTCACACCTCTATCTTCTCGAAACTAGAAAAACGAAGACGGTAACTATCAAAGTGTCTTCTTAAAGCTTCCTTTATTCGTCAACTCTCCTTTTAAATTGTTTTTACTTAAGTCGGGAGAAAAGCTTGAAACAAAACTATAAAAATATTCTGTTTGTATGTATAAAAGACGTGTTTATAATCAGTGTTCATTTAATATTCGTCTTTATTTTATGTTTAATTAAAATAAATAAAAGTAGCGGAGTTTCGTGAAATAAAATTTGAATTTTATTTTAAGAAATCAGTCTTTAAACCAACTCCTTACTCGTTTCTTAATTTTACAGCATTTTACTAATTACGCAAGAATCGATAGAATTTAAAATTATTTTCTTGTTAGATAAATGCTTTGCATTTGCATTCTTGTTTTCGCCTACCAAATTTGAAATCAAAGAAATACAGTAAATTCAATAAAACAGAGACGAAGCTGGAAGTCTCAGAAACATTATCTCCACAAAACGAAATCTAAGTTTGTTAACAAAGCTAATTTTATATTAATAGAAGTCATCGTAATTCGATACGATATATTTTCTTTCCAATTAGTCGACAGGAAAATTTATTTTGTCCGATGTGATAAGTTAAAATTAGAATTCTTTTTTTTTTTTAATATAGGCTACATTTAATTTAAAATTATGAAAAACATTCATTTTTGGTTCGCTTTCGAATCTAATCTTCGCAAGTTTTACGAAATTAATTTCATATCTTCGGTAGAAATCTGTAAATTTTGTCAAGAAAACACGATTCTTAAGAAGTTGTCTTACTTATCTAATTTAATGCATCGATAAATAAAATATAAAGGAATTAAAGATAAAAAGGACATTTTTCGCGGAAAAAATACACAAAATAAATTAAAGCGAAGAAAAAAAAATAAAGAAGAGAGAACTAATTATCATTCCTTCAAATCTTATAATTTAAACGTGCGGTCTTTTTATTATTCAAAGAGAAAAAAAATGTTTTCGCGATATCGAGTCGTAACAATAGTAAAATTTACAAATGAAATTTTTAAAATTCTGAGATAAACGAAAGAGGAAATTTCGCTGGAAACAATATCTTTTAAGCCAGGCAAATTGACAGCTTTTCTGGCAGCTTGTCTTCGTTTAATAGCAAAGGAGAATTTTATTTTTTTTTTTATTTTTGAAAACAAATTCATTTTGATTAAATCCTCGACCATTCCGAGCCGCCTCGTTAGGTGTCACGAGCAACATTAATATACTTTAAGCGATTTAAATTGTGAATTTTGATACTGGCTTGCTAATTTATATCAAGCTGTCACCTCCCGTCGCTACTGTATTAATTTTAAAGAATAAAATGCGACTTTTCTGCTGAAAAATAACAGAAATTTACTTGTACGACAATTTGTTTCTGCATAAATCTCGTATCGACTTGATACCGTAGAGTTAGACCTGAAGTGATGTTACCGTGTTATAAATTTGCATAAACTTTCGGGCTTAAATAATTCTATTTTGCAATGCAGTGTGAGATAAACGATAAATTGAATAACCTCGGTTGAATGCAGGAAACAAGATTAAAAGTTATCTCGCTGACAAGTTATTTTTACTAAAAGATTCGACTATGAGACTACTTAACAGAAGATATCGTATAATCAATTTGATATATTTACAGTGATGTTTATAGTGAGTCCCGTGCTTTCTGAGTAGTAGTAATTCGACGAGAATCGTTGTTTAAACTAAAATAAAACTCATTTATAAGAGAATCCTACCGTCTAATGTCCTTTCGTGATATTTAACTCCAAGTCGGATGACCTCTTCTGTATCACGATACAACACTAGTCTGAGCCACTATACTTAAACATACCTTATACAATTTCTATCGAAATCATTGCACAGATTCGAAACAGAACTTTATCGCAGTCAGATATAGTAAATTTTCCAGATAACGGTCATCGCCAGTAGTTGTGACTCTTGGACTACCCACATTGATCTTCGACTTACGTTTCCGTTTTCTCGAAAGCATTCCAAAATCTACAAAGGACACATCGAAGAGCTTCTAAAGCTTTTGAGAACTCAACTCGAATCTCGAAAGCTTTAAATTAGTCTTTCTCGAAGCCAACATTCTTCAAAAACAGTCGTCTAGCCATAGTTTTAGCTACAGTATAAAACGACGTTTTCTACGTGCAAAAATAAATGAAATTAAGATTTATCAAATTTTATAATAAATAGTATGAAGCACGTAGGAACAAAACTCCTTTTAGACTCTCATAAAAGATTAATTTGAAAATATCCAGTAACGAGTTCTGTAACTATCCCGGCAAAAACGTTTCAATTTGTGGTGGTGCCATCTGTTACGACATTTTATTGAAATATTTTTATTTAAGCTTTTAAAAACGACTTAAAGCTTAATTTTGAGGGCAGAGACATGTTTCATACAAAAAATTGTAAATGCTAATAACAAGTAAAATCTTCATTAAATCTGACCCCACTCAAGATAAGACACACGACCCGCTTTTACTTCTCCATCCGCTTTACTTTACCATCAAAATTTAGTAGCATTAATGCCCGTAATGCACAAACTTTCCTGCAAAGTTTCAGAAAATTTCGACGAAAGGCGCAAGAGTTATGAAACTTCAAAGTGGGCACAAAAAATCGTGCCCCTTACACAAACATCCACAGAAAAATCCCCGAATTTTTTAATATTTTTCTTCTAGATCCAACGAGTCCAAAAATGTAAAAGTACTGGGAGTCCTTTTTTGACCGATCGCCATGCTTTCACTCTATTATATATAACAGCCGAGAAAGTAATATTGTACCATTCATTTATTGAGCTACAATTTGAAAAAAATAGTAGACCTATAAATTCCCATTATAGTCCGTCTGTCATTTCTTAATCTCGAGAATATAGTTGCATAGATGAAAGCCGAGACCAAAAATCGAAAACTTAGGGGCATGAGGCCCTGATTAACTGTACACGAACTTCCGATGCAAACCGGAAGACACGTTATTTCAATTCAAAAATTTTTCTTCCGAAATGTGTCAGACAGATGACTGGCACGACTTTAATGATAAAGAAAAAACATGATGTACAGGGGCAAGCCACTACTAATTTGAGGGAGAAGTACAGTACATACAGTACATATTTTAAGTTAAAAATTTAAAAATATGATTAAAAATTGCAGTCCGGCATTATGATGATGTCACAACAAATAATTGCTCGTTCAGTTATAGCTATTTATTCAATTAATCGTTTTAAGTCAAGAAATATTAAACTTTTATCTAAAAAACTCCCAGTATTCATAAGAATCATTTAAATTTAATCATTCATATTCAGATTTACTCCGCAAGTTTGTTGTAGTTATGACTCACCCCGTACTTCTTTTACAAATCTAAAAATTATTAAATTTAATGGACCGAATCCATCAAAAATTGGACAAGGAACACGCCACACGGAAACTTAATCCAATCTAGAACATAAAACTTACAAACAAACATTTGAAAATCTCATTCCTTGCTGATAAGATTTCTGGAATGTCGACGTCATTCCAGAGATATTTTCGAATGGTAGATTCTTAATATAATCTCAAAAATACGTGTATAAATGCTTTTAAGTCATATCGAGAAGTAAAAGGAATGACATTAATCGATATCGACTCCATATTTTTTCATAAAAAAAGGTTAAAAATATAGATCTATGTTTGTTCTTTTCATAAAAACCAATAATGTTTACTTTATCTGTTTTCAGTCCAATAGTCAATTATCCAGAATATTGAATAAAAGCGATCGAATCAATACAAACCGATTTTATGTTTTTGATTTATCGTTTGAAGTTTGAAAATATTTTATTTTTCTTCCGAGAAGATAAAAAATAGAATTATTGCACTCTTTTATTTCACTGACTGAAGAAAGATATTTTGACTTCCTTTATGCTTTTACTACGAAATTTAATTTTTGAACAATAAATTTTTACTACTCCAAATCTTTTCGGAAGCACTTGGCATAGTTAATGCACTCGAAAAAATCCTATTAAAACTTCTCGTCTGGTAATTTCTATTTTTTATTTGGTGTAATAAAGAGTATTTGACAAGAGAAACCCGATAAGGGCGCATGTTTGGGGGGAAACACGAAAGAACACAAGCGTAAACTATAGAAAATATAAATAATCGAAGGATCTCGAACAGAAACTCTTACGTATTTTATTCAAAATCGCACACAGATTCGGATTTTTCGACTTATCATAAAAATGAGCAATTTCTATGCAAACAATAATCTAGTTTACGATTCCGGGCGATAATACTTCTATCTGTAATCTTGTTCTCTTCTCGGAGATATTGCAAACATCGTCTACAATCGCCGTAATTAAATAGTAATAAATTATCCGAAAAGTAGAAAATTTCCGTTTACGTCTCGGAACATTTATAAAATAATCTCCGTATACAATCCAAATATTAAATTTCATTCACTGTCATTGAAACCAAATTTTCACCAAGCTTTTCTCCTCGTGAAAATCTAATAGCATATATTAAATGGTTTTATCTTCGAGAACAGAGCATTGACAACTTCAAAAGTAATGTACAGTACTGCGAAGTAATTTATGAAAGTAAGAAAAGATCAAAGGATTGAAATTATAGATTTTAATTAATGTACGAAGCAGTACGAATGCAAATGAGAATAATATGTCAAACTTAAAAATAATGTCTTAAAAGAAGGAAAATTAAGAACTTCGTAGTCGCCGTTGCGACACGAAAGCTACTAATTCCAAGTAAAACATTTATTTTAATAAATTGTACGTTTATTATTTATTTTAGCGAGAATTCTCCTAGAGAAAAATGTTTGCTTACTAATTAATATAGTTTCTCTAATAAATACGAGGAATCGTCTTAAATGACTCCTCCTGAGTCTTAGGACGTCAGTCTACCGCTCTGAGGACTCGGGATCGAATCCAAACAAGCAACTCCCCAAGAATCCGTCATGAGCGGTCTGTCTGGATATGTGGGGGACCGTTCTTCACCCCCTTCTGCCCCATTGTGAGCCTGGCCGAACCCACGACGGATGTGGTTTTAAAAAAGCCCTCTTAGTGCCCACAAGGCGAGAAAAGTCGAAAATGAAAAAAAAGTCCTGTTAGGGGAAATAAATTGTTAACTTTCGCTTCCAAATGATTACCGTTTCAACTATTAGTGAATTATATAAAAATAACGCTCGAAACTTTGAATTAATTAAGATATCACCAACAAATTCAGTTTTCTTATTAACATAAATCAAAAATTTTAATGGATATAACCAAAGTTTTGAATTACGCACATTACCAAAATTACTCTCCGTGGAATAATATAAATTATTACTTCAGATTTATGTTTTAATGATAAAACCATCCTTAATTTTTCTTATATTTTATCCGTAATAAAGTTTTAAAAATTTTTAATATGGTTCGAATAATAAACATAGATACTGTATTTATTATTCAATTCAACTGTTATTGTTTATTGTCAAAAGCGTAAGCTAGAGAAGAAAACTAAATGCTTTCAATATGTTGAAAAGGTTGAAAAGGTGCCGCAAAGAAATTATAGAAAACAAAGTTGTTTTGGAATGAAGTATTCATTAACTTCTGAAAAGAATTAAGAATAATTTATGGCAATTTACTAAATATAACGTCTTAGTCCGTATTAGTCATTTAACCCATTATTCCAAATAGAAATCTTTACAGTTTCATCTTCAACCAATATAGAAAATACTTCATAAATGTTTTACGAATCGTGTTTGTTTGGATGAAAAAAAATTGTTGGATAAAATATTAATGCATTAAAGGCGCAAACACTATTGGAATTAAAAACATCGTCAAGACAATATCGGACTGTATTCGTGAATATTAGAAATGGAAATTCTAAGATATCAAATAAAGTAGTTTTATGTGTAAGCGACACTTTTTTTCGCTCAATTTGAAACTTAATAACTACTGTACGTTTCGTCGAAATTTTTTGAAATTTTGCAGGATAGTTTGTATATTAGGGATAAATTTCTTAAGAAATTTTTAGGAAAATAGGACCATATTTTCGACAGATATAAAAGAGATAGGGTCTTATCTCAAAAAATTTACGAGTTATGTCGAAAAATAAATGTATTCGTTTCAAAAGTTTTCCCATTCCCAATATTAAGATTATCTGAAATTTTTAAAATTAACATCTCGTAACAGATAGTTCCATACACAATTTTTTGCTAGTGTCATGATGTTTTTACACTTATGTATTTTTTTAAATGGAGATTTTTATCATAACTCGGCAAAATTACTCCTTTTAAGCTTTTACAATTACTTAAATTTTATATCCAACTATAATCGAAGATTATCGGATCACTTGATGGTCCCTTAACCTCCTGTTCGTGTGTTGAGAAAGCCGAGCGACAGCCATTGACAGGTTTATTTCGTTTAAATCTACGCAGCGCATAAAAATGTTTTGTAATTACTTCCCAGTGAAAAACATTAATTTATTATCTAAAAAAACCCGATTACTGTTTGGTTATTAATTGTATTCCATGTATACCAATGCGACGATTCACGAATTACGTGTAAAATGAAAAGAACAGTAATTACTGTTATTTTTCATAAATATTGAAATTAATGAATTGCGATGCGCTACTTGTTCGTGACAATGAAACAAAAGGACAGTTCTTGGAAGTTTACTTTCTCAATACTGGATTGACCAGATTAAATAAATCAAATTCCAGAATTATTTTTCAAATCTTTTATTAGATAAATAAATATAAATTGAACGAAACTCCATAAATCAAATTTTTTAAAAAAAAGCTTATAACAGATAAACACGACAAATTCCTAATAGGAATTTTGTTATTATATTGTCGAACAATTACGCATCTAGATATAATTTATAATGCAGATTGTGTTGAAGAAAACACTGATAAGTTCGCAACAACAGAAGTTAAATACATCAATAACAAAAAAAAAAAAAAAATTCGAGTGGGTTGTCTACATTTAAAATAAATTTATCTTCTGACACGATCGAATCCAGCGATATCGCAATAGTAATAAATAAGAATAATATAAATTAATTAAATAAAATTTATTTTTA
This sequence comes from Centruroides sculpturatus, assembly GCF_000671375.1. Classification (NCBI taxonomy): domain Eukaryota; kingdom Metazoa; phylum Arthropoda; class Arachnida; order Scorpiones; family Buthidae; genus Centruroides; species Centruroides sculpturatus. The sequence continues at coordinate 127,064 of NW_019384795.1, read as the reverse complement.
TCAGTTTCTGTGGTTTTCTATAACATCACTATTTATTTGCTAATCTAAACGTGTTTATAAATTATATTTCCATATAACTTATCTAATGTTTGATCTCGGAAATTTGAAGATTCATTTAAGAAATATTGTATTAGCCATTTTTGATAGGGAAAAAGTATACAAATTATTCATTTCATTAAATGAATTATATAATTGCTGTCACAAATCACGGATTAGCAATTGATAAAAGCAGTGTAAAGAGGAAAAAACAAAAATTTATTATAGAAACTGGCCTTATTGTTCGAAATTGTCAATTAATGTCAACATTACTTCTACCGCATTTTTCTATTTATTTACTTTCTACATAAAATAAATAAATAAATAAACGAGCAATTATTTATAATGACATCGTCACAATGCCGGGCTGCAATGTTTAATCATATTTTTAATTTATTTAATTTAAAATATAGGCCTTGATTTTAGTAATGGCTTGCCCCTGTACATCATACTTCTCCTGTTAACAATAGAGTCGTGTCGGTCATCTATGTAACTGTAGGAAAAAATTTTTGAATTGAAGTAACGTGACTTCCGTTGCAAACCGGAAGTTCGTACATAATTAATCGGGGCCTCCTACCCCTAAACTTTCAATATCTGGTCTCGACTTTCTTTTATCCAACACCGTTCTCGAGATTAAGGGAGGAGACAGCCGACGGCCGACAGTGGTATTTATATGGCTACAATTTTTTCAAATTGCAGCCCAATAAACATTGCACACATTAAAACGGATACTAACATAACAATAGGCTTTTCAGTACATTATTATCTAATCTAATTAAAGTATTTAATGTAGTTTAATAAAATTAACCTATATATATATAGTCTATATATTTTTAAAAAATGTTAAAAACCTGTAAATTTAAGAAACAGTCAAAAAAATAAATAAATTCTTTGAATAATTTTAAAGTTCTACTAAGTTGTAAACACAGTTCCAGCGTAAAAAAGAGGAGAAAAAGGGATGCTGTAAATTAGACAATTACCAAGAAAATGACAATGCGAATCCAGAAAGTAATTATTAAATTAAGATGCAGTAAAATTTTATAATTAGCGATATTCCCCAAAGAAAGTGTCGGAGAGGAAAAACGAATTCCTAACTTTTTTCTTCGCATTCTGTCAGGACTGTAATTATCACGAAAAAGATAATTTCCAAAGAGCTCTGTTAATTGCTCTACGAGAAGAAAAGTAATTCGAAGAAAGAAGAAAATTACAGTAATTAATTATAAATCAAATTAATTAATTATTTAAAAACCTTTATCGAGTTTTATTCTTAAATAATTAAGACTTCGAATTCCTTTTTCTTATTGGGCCATGAATTAATAATAGTCCCGAGAAAGAAAAAGAACGAAAGAAAAAAATATATAAATCGTCATATAACGAATTTTATTTGAATGATATTTTCAATTGTGTTTGTATCCTTGAAAATTAATTTTGGAGTCTGCGAGAGAGTGGAAATAGTGTTAGAGTAATGAATGTTATCTGGAAATAAATTTGATGTTAGACAATTAATAAAATGATCCCCTGCAATATTTTCATGACGAATAAATTGCATTTCGTCATTTGACTTTCCTCGGGCGACGAGATGTTTGCGGACAGTTTAGGAAAATGCACAAAAAAATATTCCACTAGAAGCTCCTACTCTACTCCTCGACACGGATAAAAGATAAGGAAAAAGTGAAATTTCACAATTTAATGGATTTTAAAGGAGAGTAAATTGAAAGTACACCCTGAAGATTGAAAGGTTGTTATTGCGGAAGCGGAAGACCCGTATATTTATATATATGTGTGGCCTGCATCTGGAGTAAAAGTATGATAAGAATACTGTCCGACTACTAAAAAATGTATTCGAGTGCAGATCTTTTAAAGAAGATTGTCTTAAAGTTTCAAAAGAAAATCGTTTTTACAAACGATAAAAACAGGTGTAAGATAAACATACCTGAAGAAACCGTCAAACGTTCTTAGTATAAATGATAAAATCGGTTTTACAGGAAAGTACCAAAGACGAAAAGATTGCGTGCTTATACCTTTACGTATACACATTAAGCACTTTAAATATAAGTTTGCATCTAAGGGTTTCTAAATTTAGAACATCTTCAAATATTTAAACATCTCCACTTAATTAATGACAGAGAATTCCATTAACTAATTCGTCGCCTTAGACTAATATATTGTATTCGTTTCCACAATGGAGAAGCGTACGAATAACCGGATAACATAACTAAACCATTATCAGTTTATATTTTTCACATAAGTTTATATAACGTTTTAAGTTAGTCATTTACATAACGTCCCAATCAATCGAGAAATATTTAGGCAAACTTTCGAGTGTTTATGTTTGCAAAATGTCCTTCCTATTGATTTTAACATATTAATAACGACGTTTGATAACTTAGAATTCGACTATAATTAAGTCGATTCGCTATATCAACAATACAAACGAGCCTATATGGGACAGGGAGAGCGTATGACACGATAATAAAGAGCAACTCTTGTAACAATTAATCTGAGATATACGCTATTGAATAAACTAAGCGTTGGATATATAAGGGCAGATTCTGCATTTCAATGATTACATTCAGTTATTCCAGGAACAGCGCAAACATCCGCGGCAACAATTATTAAATGTTTCTTCATTCGTAAATTTTAAATCTACCAATTTTATACCATTCAATGAAAATCGATACTTCTACCCTTTACTGATAAGCCTAAAATAATTTTTCAAAATAATTATAGATACGAACTCTTCAAGCTTATATATAAATAATTATTAATATTATTACCTTAAATATTTCATTTTGTATTTAAAAATGTATTTATGCTTTTATTTTTATCGACATAAAACAGAGTGCACTGTCTGGAAATAATTCGAATTATCTATTAAAATATTGCAATCGATGTAGTATAGCGGCGGAAAATTAAATATAGGCTATTTTAAATATTTGTTCAATAAAAGTAATTTATTTTCGTTTATTTGTTAGCAATTTATTTATTTATTTTTCGCATTTAAAAAGAGTGCGGAATCTGAAATCTGCCAACAAAGAACCGAATGCATATTTAAAAAAATACTTATTCTGGAAGAAATTCTCTATTTTTAAATCTATAAAATTAAGCGAAAGCAAACAATCGGAGTTCAGAAAATTTTTAATAATTTACAAAGTACGCTTTACTTTAACAATTTATTTATTTATTGAAAACTCCATACATAAAATTAATTTTTAGGAGGAGGGGTAACATTAATAACTTTGGTCAAAAAATTATATTTATTCCATATAGGCTCTACTGAGTCGTTGATAGAGAATAATCCATGAATTCTGTCTTCTGGATTTTTGCAAACAACATTATTAGTACAAAAAGCATTGTTAGAAAGTGTTGATAGACGCAAATATTCAAAATCCTTACAGTCAAACATGTAGTGATTGAAAGTCGCATATCCTTCCTTACAAAACGGACACATTTCCGGTGAACGTAGATCAATACACAAGTGTTTCCATGTTAAACGAAACTTGTTTAGACGAATCTGTATTATCGTTTTTTTTTTAACAATAAACGGTAGCTGCTGATAATAAATGTAAAAACACCGGTTGTTGTCTAATATTTCTGGGTACCATAAATGGTACTTAGCCTTAAGAATCCTGTCCCCTTCTTCTCTCAAGAAAAGATTATCAAACTCTTGTAAAATTGTATCTGCGTAATATTTCAAAACATCTGGAGAGGAATCTATCATTACTTTAACAATTTAAGATGGATGGTGGCCCGGTGGATAAAACCACTAAACACTGGTAGTAGGTAGCTGGCGCGCTCCTCTCTAAGGAGGGGCCTCGTAGAGTTTTCCAGGTTTTCTCTACGTGTTTAACACCAAAATAGGGCCCGGTTTCCTGTAGAAAAACCCTTGGCACAATAGCCACGTATTCTATCAAACCAAACCATTTTAACAGTTAAAATAATTAAATTAATAATTCGTTAAACTTTAGATATTTTATATTTTCTAATTATTAAATTTTATATTAAAATATTTCACTATTTAAGAAAATAACGATAAAGTTTTCGTGTTCGTTTCGTCCGATTAATTAATTAATTCAAATAAAAATCAAAATTTATCTAAATTAATTAATCAGAAATCCAGAAACTCATTAAATAATCGCTATTATAAAAATAAATATGTTTTAATATAAATTTACTGTATTAAACTATACTTTTCCTATTCGGATATCGTCTCATAAAGTTCATATTTGTAGTTTAATTAGTTTCTTAATATTAAGAGGTTAAACAAGATTCAAAAAATAATATTCCGGATAAAGACTTTAATTAGCTTCCGTAACTAGCTCTTGAACAAACGTTGGCCCAAAACTAGGTTAACCTAGCCAATGTACTTCGTTAAATCTTGGTTAACTGATTTTTGGACCACCCGTAAATTCCAACATCAGTTACTTCGTCATCGTCAAAGGAGTTAAGTTTAATACATTAGCGCTCCTATAAAATAACATTAAATGCGTACAATACAGTTTTTTTTTGTGATTGCTTTAACGAATGGCACAACAAAGTTTTCAAGAAGGGATTATTTATTTACGAGATACTTTCTCTAATCTCTTTATTTATTAGATTTAGATGCCGGCAGTCGATATAAGACGGTTGGAAATTCGGTTGGCCTGGTTACATTCCGAGCTACAACAACATTAGAAGTTGGGAACAACGAACATAAATAAGCGGGAAAAGTAATTCGCTTAATAGAAAATCGTCCGTTTGATCGATATTAAAATTAGAAACGGAAAGAGACGAACGAATAAATCGATCGATTTTAGGAAAGAGAATTTGAAAACGTGGACAAATCATTTAGAATAAAAATGAGAGTTAATGGGGATAACTTTCTCGGCTATTAACCGAAATTAATTAAGTAATAACGAGCGAGAATACAAAGCGGATTGAGAAGACAAGTGGAAAGGTTTCGATTCATCAAATTGTCAAAGGGGATTCAACAAGGTAACGTTTCCGAAAGAAAGCAAAGTTTATAAAAATGATTTCTTTCGAGACGAGCAAATATTTAAATGTCAAATTATCAAAGAAGCGAAGGAGACGAAAGGAAAGGAACGTGCTTTAATTAATAAAAACGAAAGGAACGTTTTCAAATTAATAAAATTAGTAACAATAAAAACTCATTAGAAAATCGATTAGTGATGAAGTAAAATGTTTTTATTCTACTAATGATGCAAATTAAATTCTCGGTTCGTTTAGAAGTGTCATTAGCAGATTGAATGGCATCAAATTTCCGAAAAATGCCGACGGATCCGACTTTTTACGTTTTATTTTACTTATAAACTTTTTACGCTCGATTCTATTTGTGCAGATGGCAAGAAAACACAATTTCGTACCCAATGAGATTTTTTGGACGAAAATTAAGGGTAAGTGCCGGTTACTAAAATTAAAAGCCAGACACTTAAGCTTATGTAAACTTAAAATTTTTCAAAAACAAGTAACTAATTTTTAGGAAATTTGAGCCTCTTTCTACTAATAACACTTAGCGTAACTTGCGATTACAATTAATTTTAAAAATGGCTTAAATTTTAAGTAAACTTTCGAATTAAAGAAGTTATCGGAAGCGCGAAAGACAATACTTTTCGGAAGAGTAAGTGAAAGTAATAAAAAGAAATCACCAAACTTGAACGACGTAAAGTGTCCTTTTAAAATGATAAATGAAAAATACGATTCGCATAGAAAACAAAGTCTAGCAAAGAGTTGCTTAACTTTCCCGGAAACATTTAAAACTGCATGTGTTAATCTGTTACGATATTTTATTAAAAAACTTTTTACATTTTTAATTACAGAATTATAAAATAACAAAAAGTTTCATTTTAAGGTTAGGGACGAGTTTTATAAAAAAAAAAAAGTGTAAATGCTAATAACGGATTTAATGACGACCCTATTCGAGATACGACACACGACCCTCTTTATCTCCCAACCCCATAGACCTTTAACCACCAAAATTTAATAGCATCGATCCCCTAATACGCAAACCTCCCAGCAAAATTTCTGAAATTTTCGACAGAAACATATAGTTATTAAGCTTCAAAAAGGTGAACAAAATACCCACACACACTAACATCCATACATACAGGAAAAAAACACCGAAATTTTTGCATTTCTCGATGTTTCGAAGTTCCGATTACAAAAACGTAAAGACCTTAGAGGGTCAATTTTTGATCGATCGCCATACTTTCCCTCTGTTATACATAACGGAACCAGGAAAGTAATAATAATAATAATTAGATTGATTTTAAAGTTAGTTAAGAAATCAATAAGACCCCCATCAACTTATTTATTTCTTAGTTAACTAATGGTTTATTGAGTTTTTAGTTTTAAATTACACTTAAATAATCAGACTTATTTTCCATTAAAAAGATTTCCATATTTTTAATGGAACGTATAAATCAGGCCGCTTTTATATCATTAGGAAAATTGATAATGCAGACTTAAAACGCTTGTAATATTATATCCAATATTTATTGTTAATAAGTATTGCATAATTACAAAGCAAAAAGTATAATTACTCGAACAATAATTGGTAAAATAATCGCACATTTTTCTCTCTATAAATATTTTAACTTTTATTATTATTAAGTCGAGAAAACTAAACGAATTCAAGTTTAAGTAACCTAATGCTTCGAAATTTTAACATGATAACTTGCAACATAAAATGTGTCCACCCAATTTTATTTATTTGCTCAATGATTTCGGAATTTTAAATGTTAATATATTTAAAATATTATATTTTATAAAATATTTGAACTTAAGAATAAATAATACTATATTAAAGTTGACTTTCGAGTTTCATATCTAATTTATCTTTATCATTATTTCATAATAAAATGTTTATTTAGTAAAAAGAACAAAAAAAGGATAATTAAGAAATGTTCCGTATCCTTATTACAATTTCATAATATTTTGAAAAATTTATACGATTAAATAATATAAGAAATGAATCATCTGCAACGATCTATAATATATTTCGGCCTGGTTAACGGGATAAGCAATTAACCTAAGAATTTTGTACAAAAACTATTGTTACAAACTTTAGCTGGGAATGAGATTTCCTAATATGTTGACGGAATAGCTAATTACCGTAATTATTAATTGTTGATTTTGTAAATCACTTCTTCCCTCTTGAGTTACAGCTTTCGTAAGATCGATAGAGAAAGTAGAGTGAAGCATAATACATAGGATTATACTACTAAGAAATTTCGGTTTGCAGCAGAAATATTTCGATAAAACCCTAACGGACAAATTTCCATTTTAAAAAATAAAATTTTATACAACTTACTTTTAATTTTTGCCCAAATGGTAATTTTTTTTTATCATACAATATTGCTTGCCAAAGCAAACTATCATTCAAGTTTACTCAAAAGAATAGAATTTAATCTAAACCAATATAAAAGAATTATACGGACGACGTTATATTATAATGTGTTTTATAATGAAAATTAACGTATAAAATTTGAAATTTTTGATTATAATAAATTTGGATATGAAAGTTTTTATATTATAATGGACGAAAGAAGAGAATAATAAACAAGCAACAGTCAAGACCAAAGGATTCTCTCTTCTAATTGGAACAACATATCTCATTTCAGAAGGATACCATAAGGCCACGCGTTGTATTTCAGATTGTATAAGTGTAAGCCTATACATGCACAAATAAATGTCCATATATTCTATTTAGACAGATATATTTAATGAAAAAAAAAGCATACTTTGGTAACTCAAAATTCAGCTTTCTACGTTTATCAGATTGCGATAGAAGCTAGAAAATTCACTGTTTTTCTGATTCTTATTTAGATAGAGGCGGGAAAAAAAGCTTAAATAAGTGGCTAAAAAGTTTTCACAAAAGTTATTTTATTTATAGATTTACGAATAAAAATGTTATCGTTGAAGCTCGAATAACACTATACATCTCTAGTCTTGAATAATTTATACAATACGCATGTAGACACATATATACGTAAACATAAATAAACCTATGTTTGCAGACGAATTTCAATATACTGATTTTTTATTTACGCCAACAGAATTGATTTTGAAAAAAGATGCTCGTCGTTTGTCTGCAAAAATTGTATTTTTGAAATAGCAAATTCTATTCTCATGTAGAATATCGGATTTACATTACGGATAGGCCTAGGTTAAAAATTATTTTGTACGCGATTTACGCGTAAAAGAACGTTTTACGCCGTAATAATTGTCAAAACAAGTTATAAATAGAAAAATATTTAGGAATTTTTAATATTTAAGTATAACTCAGAGCTTTATGCTAAATCAGCGTAGCATAGTTTGGGGGGTCATAAGCGCCAATTGCGATATTGTCACAAGTAGATTATATACAGCGATTTCTACTAATTCGACAAATTCTTAGTTGAAGAGTAAGGCATACCGCCATAATCACGACCATCGTGCAACAAGAACAAGAATATATTCACGTATTGTGCAGGGGCGTTTCGAGTTAACTTCTGGTATTCTTAATTTGAGGTGTATTCTAAATTGAATTTTACTATTTTGAAGTCCAAGTTCTGTAAACGCAAAGTATCGTGTTTGTTTTCTATAATAGAATTTTACTGGGAATTATGAGAGCATATCAATTTGTTGTTCTAAATGACCATGTTCTGCTTCCACGTTAGAGTATCTAATTTCATTTTTTCCGGCATACACGGATAAGGAACCATCATCTTGAACCGTTTTGTTGTTTTGTAACACTATATTAAAAGTTTATTTCTGTCTTAAAGCATCAAACCAACCTTCGACTGTTGTGTAAAAAAATTCACCCGTTCCGCCTTTTGGACACACTTCTGGATAAATCTTTACTATTGTTATGGATTTGGTTAATCAGGAACCTTTGTCTCGCTCTCTGCCTTTCACTCCTTCGGCACTTTCTGCAACATTAACGAAGAAACGGCGTCATTCTCCTAGAGATTCAAGTAATATCCGTCGGCAATTCTCCAACTGTAGAGAAGTACTCTTCCAATCTCGATGTTAAAGACGTCGAGATCGAAAGAGTAGGGAAAGTGGGAAATTGGCGCCATTCCTAAAGAAAAAGTGGCCCTTACCAAATACTAATAGTTCAGGCGCAAAAACTTCTACATTAGTATAATTTATACGACCTGTTCTTTCATTTAGAACCCGTGAAAAATCATAACGATTTGTCTTAACACTTTTTTTTTACCACAAAGAAAAAAATTTGCATGATGACTGCAATTTTTTTTCTTTGCATGATGACTGCAAATTTTTTTCTTTGCCCGATTGATAGGGAATAATCTATTGATTATTCCATATCAATCGGGAATAATCTATTGATTATTCCCGATTGATAGGGTATTACCCTATCAATCGGGCTAATTCCGCCACACATCTTAGACAATGTCGTCATAATCTATAGCACGGAATTACCTAACAGTCTCAGTAAATTTTTGAAAAGTAATTTAAGTTTTTCAATATTTATCTCGGTTCTAGTTAAAACAGTGAACTCTCGCTTATCGCGATTATCGTTATTTGAAATGACTAATGGCAAAGAAAGAAATATCAGTCACAGACACAATAAAGTTAAACTTTCCAGCACGAGCTTCTGCAAGTGGCATCTAGGAAGAATCTTTAATGTTTACACATAATAGAAATCACAATGAACGCGTATATGGTAATCCCGTTTACTATGAATATTTGAAACAGAACACGTGAAAAAGACTGTTATATAAGTTAATTTAGTAATTAATAAACTTAGTTTCGTAAGAAATTAACCATAAAAACAAAGAAAATACTTAAATCCATTTATATGAATTTTTAGGATGTGCAAAAATTACATCGTATTAGTATCAACACTGAAAAACAAACATTTTGACAGCAGACAGAGGAGCAGAGTTATGGTTTCAGCTGCATACGTTTGCAATTGTAGCCGCTACCTACTGGGAATGTTGCCAGATTTCTGATGCACATAGCAAACTAGTTACCGAGGGTAGCGGTATTACCAAAGCTGCTGCAATATCCTCTTCAGTCAGGGAAGAGTCGAGGATATTATTTCTCCAGAGTTTTTGTCGTATCTACAGAATACTTTGCTAGGATTTTAGCGAGCTGAACGAAGTTTATGAGAACATATCTGAAATCCACAACTGAAAATCGTTTTATTCGGGTAGAAATAAAAGAGGAAAAGTTAGGTAAAGCAACTGATAAGCCTTCACACACACTGTTTGATTTGGACTGTCTGGCAAATGAACTGAGAAATAAACATGTATATAATTATTAATGATTTATATAAAGTATAATATACGAAAAAAGTTATAGTTTCTTTTAATTGTTATAGGAAAAGGGTACAGTACACTCATTACTCCTCTAAATGTTTCTTCCCTAGGTAAATAAATCATATTCATTGATTTGTTTGGCGTTAAGCTCTGTAAATGATAAAATGCTTATATACAAAAATCTTAGCAAAATTCAATCTTTTTAATATTTAATCAAATATAAAAATATCAGAATGTTTAACAATTTATATTAGAGGTCCAAATTACGAAGGAAAAGGTTGATTTTTTGTCCGACACGCTCTAAACACGATAAAGCATTTTTAATGTAGATGTATTAAAGATTAATAAGAGATTTACTGCATGCTTTTGGCTTTATATATTAGTTCTCTTAAATCTCAAGAGGTATTTAAAGATAGATTGGTCTTTAGTGTGTCATATGCTAAATGTTTTGAATTAGTTACTTTCAAGAAACTGTCAAGATTTGATTTCTTATACTTATTACATTCACTAAGATATGATTATCCGATTCTATTAAATATAAATTCCATACAATTTTTTTGATTATTTTTGCTTGAAGATTTTTAGCAATTAAATCGGTTGGTCCTGCTAGGGCATCTGGAGTTGGCTATCTCTTCCTTATAGTTTCCAGTGTTTGGTCATTCAACTATAATATTTTCCGAAAATTTCATTGTGGCTAAAATAGCTTTAAATCATAATTCATTTAATATAGCGGATATTTTATTTATTGTTTATTATCCGCATAATCCAACATTTCATAAGTTACACAGAGAGTTGAAAAGATACGTAACATATATGATTATGTCAGTTCAGTGACGCGTTATCCTATGGGAAAAAGGGCAATTGCCTGGGGCCATAAATCAATTTGTAGTAAGAATTTCGAAATTAAAATCTGGCGCAGTGCAAAACTCCCTGTAGACATCGCGTTTAAAAAGCGAACGAGGATACAGGGGATTCCCTAAAAATTTCCCCAAAGAAAAATGTTTGAAGTCAACACGGTACAATGGCCTCCCTAATTCAAATTTACCCGGGCTCATGAAGCTATAACGCGCCACAATATCAGTTAATGTAATATTAGCTAGGATGCCAATACTGTATAAGGATTGGACAAGAGATGGATTAATTTTTTTTTTTTTTTGAAGAATAAACCCAAATACGTTTAATTTGAGATATTCCGCTAATAAAGCTATTAATTCACTGAAAAAAGAAATACAGTATTTAAAAGTAATGAAAATTTTTAATTTATCTATGTTAAATGATTGCTTTTCTCATGATTTTCCAGCCGGTTTTACTTTTATATGTCTGTTATTCATTACGTCGTTTTGATTTAGAGTTAGCCAATGACTAATAATCAGTTCAGACTATCTTCTCAAAGAGTTTTACAGTCTTTGCTATCTGTAAAAAATAATAAATATGTGAATAGGTCTATATCTCAATAGAGGATGTTTTGGGATTTTTCATACAGAAAAGAAATTCATCTTTCATATAAAGGAATTCAATTAGAAAAATACTTTATAAAACACCTTTTGGAATTAATTAATTGTGTCACATCGAAATTAAGAATAACTAATGTTCGTTTGGAGAAATCTTGGTTTGATTCTATCTGTAAAAGAAGTAAGGAAGCCTACGTAAAGGTCTGAAGGGCATTTAGATAAAATAGAAATGAAATATTTCTAAAAGAATTTCGTCACTCGAAGGAATGCTTTAGATTAATACGTAGAACTTAGAACACGTAAATTAGTATAAGTTTAGCTTAGGGCTTTTAGATATTAAGCACTCCAGAGATTCTCGAACTCTAATTAAAAAAAAATTAACCTTTTCTCGAAATAAAATTTCATTATTAGAATGGAAAACAGTCATTCACTTCTAACTTTAAATACATATCACTTAATTCTGATTTCCACTTAAGTAATCTTAACAGTTGTCCGGCTTTGGATGACCTTTTTAAGTTAAATATGAGAACTCGTTTTATTTCTATTTAAAAATCACTAGCATGTTGGGTTAGGCAAGATTAAAAAACAGATGACAAAATGTTTGCCAAAAATGTTACACGAATTATTAGCTCCTTTCAACAAATTTAAGACGACAAATATCTTTCCAGCATCCTGGAAACAGATTTGGATTAAAATCATTTTTAAAAATCCAGCAACGAGTTGCGTAACTTTCCCGGCAACATTTCAAACTGCATGTGTGGCGCCATCTCTTACGGTATTTTATTATTTAAAAGATTTTATATTTTCAATTATTATAAAATGGCAAGAAGCTTAATTTTGAGGTTAGGGATACTTTTATTTAAAAAAGATTGTAAATGCTAATAATGAGGAAAATCGTCATTAAGTCCGACCCTACTGGTGATATACACCATCCCCATTATCTTCCCACCCCTAGACCTTCATCTACCAAACTTTAATAACGTAGATACCGATAATACACAAAATCTTCCTGCAAAATTTCAGAAATTTTCGACAAAAAGCACAGAAGTTATTAAGCTTCAAACAGGGGGAAGAAAATTGTATCCCCCACACTAACATCTATACGTGCAGAAAAAAATCCGAATTATTTTTGCATTTCTCGACATTTCGAGGTCTCCCGAGTCCAAAAATGTAAAAATCTTGGGAGTCATTTTTTGATCGATTGCTATGCTTTCCCTCTGTTATATAGGCCTATAATAGAGTCGGGAAAGTAAAAAGGATAATACTCAGCTATAGGCATGTTACTATTTTGGGCAATGTAAAGAAACTATTTTCTCAACTGCTGCTGACCGTTTGATAACTTGAAATTCAAAAATTCTAAAATAATTTTAAAATTTCAAGGAGTTTTTGTAACGAAGAGATGCGCAACGTATTTATATTATTAAGACTTAGAGGAGAAGGTGGTATTATGGAACACTGCGGGTATTATGGAACCACCCCATTTCGAACTGATAATAAAGGCGAACTGTAGCGAAATGTGGCTGAACTGAACTAGGCAGACATCCATAGCAAGGGGAAAACCCGTTTTACTTCAGTTAAACGGTTGTCCGCATTTAATCAGCAAATTTGTTTTTTTCAAAATTCGCAAGTTTTGAATGCTAAGTGAATTTAATTATTTTTAAAATATAAATCGTGTAGTTGTAGGTTCACTGGTGCACGTATTCTGTTCCAGAGACTTAGGGGTACATATTAATCTGTGTGATGTTCACGTTTTTTAAATTTTGGTCTCGACAGACATAAGTTAATTCAAGATGGCGATGCGTGAAATACGGACCCCATTGGTGCTTTTACAGTAATATGGAACTCAACTCCTCCGAACTTTCTATTTGCGAGCAGACATTCCTCCAAAGCAATTTGTGAAAAAGACACTACGTAGAAAGCCAATTCTTCCCGAGAATATCGAAAAAGAGCTGCTGGAATATATATTGTTGATGGATGTCATATTTTTCTATTATAAAAGCATTTTTGCGATAAAATACATTGGAGTAAATAATTTGGTTATTATTTAACATTTTTTGTACTTTCCTATTTGTTTTTGGCTACATTAAAGCATTTTTTTGAAAATATACAGTAAGGTTCCATATTACCACCCGATTTTCTCTAAGCCTACTTTCGGACTTTTTGTACAAAAGCCTTCAAAAACCATACTTATAATTACACTAGCGAAAAATCCAATTAGGAACATTTAGATTACTAGTTACCAGTACTTTTCGCGCAAAAAATGTGAATGTAGTTATGATACCTTATTTACAATTCACTATAATGTAATTGGGGTTCCATAATACCACCTTCTCCTCTATGCATTATGTTGTGGCTACAAAACAACAAAACGATATTTTTTCAGCCTTTACTGATTGGAGAAAAGCGTTTGACAATTTTTGAAAGTCTACCCTATCAAATTACAGTTTTGTCAGATAGAAATCTGTCTCAGGGTAACCTTTTAATATAGACTATATATTTGTTTATTTTATATATTAACGACATTTCTGAAATTTTTAACTATATAATAAGTAAATTTTCTTTGTCACATTTTACAGGTTAACTGCTTACTGTATGCAGATGACGTATTGATTTTAGCAGTTGCGAGAATATTTTTACAAAACAAACAAAATTTATTCGCTCAATACTGTTTGGAAAATCAATTAATAATTAATAAGGATAAGTCAAAGGTAATAATTTTCCGTAAAGGAAATCGACCTGCGAAAAACAGTAAATTTTTTATTGATTGTAACAAAGTGGAAATTGTATCTACAATTATTTAGGTACTGTACAGTACAGTACCTACTCTTCCTCTGACTGTTTTAGTAAACATTAAGAAGACTTTTTTTAAATCTAAGCAGATATAAAAATTTAATTTATTTGTAATATAAAATGAAATTAAGAAATCTTGGAAGATTATTCAAGCACTTTGACTTCTCGATTGTGTCATGAGTGAGTTCTTTATTTGGGAAATCGGCTATTTGGGTAGAATCGAGGATGTACAATTTTGATAGTTGAGAAGACTTAAGCTCGATCAATCGATTCACGAATCTCTCATTCGTTACGAACCTGATTGTCCCCCGTTAGCAATTGATTTATCTAAGCTGATTTTAAAATTTTAGTGTTGTGTATTGGATTAATCAGACAATGACTTAAGAAGATTACAATAAACTTTATTTAATGGAACAAAACGGTTTAGGGAGAGATTCATACAACTACACAAGGTACAGTACTGTACGTACATTTTTTAAAAATACAATAGGTTTTCCTATTTTATTTTAAAATAAGTTTATGTAACTTCTATTAGATAAGGTTATATAAATTTCAGCGCTATGATGAATGTGAACATGCATTCCTCAAAGCTATTCAAAACAATTTTGAAATGTAGTTATAATATATATCACAAACAGTAACGGAATAATATATAGCCAATGGTTTCTTCGGTTTCCTTGAAGTTATTTATTATCTCAGTCGTATTTTCCGATAAAATCTTTAACCACGCATTTGAGGCTTAATAGATTTAGAAAAATAATAATAAAAATAAAATATCTACTTATTAGGAATTTTTCTAAACGTGTGAAATAATTGTGAAAAATGTTGTTAGGTACTGTACGTACTGTACATTTCGTCGTGTATAAAATTATGCGCTCTGAAGGACTCGTATATAAGTATGCTAAAATGTGAAAATCTCTTGCTTTCTCAATGTTGAAACACATGTCCTGCTTCGTGTGTGCCAGCTTGTTTTCGCACTGCATTGCTGTGTCAACGTAAATATTCGGTGAAACTTCTATAGTAACCACTAGTCTATTAGAAATAAAAACGCAAAATAAAAATTTTTTCCGATACTGTAAATTTTTTTAAATAGTGAGTTTTTTACGAACTTTGCCGAATATAGTTCCGATTTTGCTCCATCTACATCTATAAGAGCATGCTCTTATATGTGCGGAAATACGGCACGAATATGTTAAGAGCAACATCTTGTCTTATACAACAATCTATTAAATTAAGAAATTTGTTGTGTTATCAATAGAATATTTGATACGAACACTGTTTTGTCTTCAAATCGATGTAAGATAAAATATATCTTTCTACGAATTCGTGATTTAGTTTATTTAATATTCGTTTATTAATCTTGCTTTGTTTATTGTTTTCAAAGTTTTCATCGTTGCTCCATCGATGCTCGTTTTATGTTTTTATTTGCATTTCTTTGTTTATTATATTATGAGAGATATTTTTATTGCACTGTAAATCGATTGATGACGTATCTTCAATTAATCTTGCAAAGAGTATAAACTCATAGCAATAATATTCTATTCTATTTAAAATATTTAAAATTTGAATAGATTTGTGTAAAATAAAAAAAAAATATGTTCCACAAAGCAATAAAAATAAAAATTGAAATCTTTATATAAAAGAAGCAGACAAGACGTAATATGTACGAGACAAACTAAATCAAGTTTCTTCAAACTGTAAAAATTTGAAGGGAAAATCTATAAAAAGAACAAGTAAAATATATTGAAAATTTTATAATTCTTCTAGAAAAAATATCTAAAATGTTACATTTACAAATCACAAATAATTTAAAGGAAAAAGAAAAATACAGACACAAAGATGACACGTCAGTTAATAACAATATATAAGAAATGGTCATTTGTCAAGCAAATGTTTAGATGTTAACCGAGAATATTAAGAAGTGAGAAACAATACTGTTTTATTTACTAATTCCTTCCAAACAATATGCATGAGAATTCACGATGTAATTCGAATAAATGATTCGATCGTATCTCTAGTCCTTTGAAACGAAAACAAATTAGTCGATTCGAAAGTACGTGTTAGTCTACTCAAAAACTACATTGATAAATAGCTGAAATGTGGCAGAAATTTTCATTAATTATCCGCAATATATCAATTAATACATGTGAAAAAATTATGTAATTATAACCATAGAAATTAATGTTCCTATTTCAATTCGAAGTTTAACAAATTAGAAATTTAAGAATCCCGTAAAGAGCGTGCAAAAACAGTGTCTGATCATTATTTAAAAAATTAATTACACACCTACATTTATTATAGGCGTTAACTTATATAATTTTAGAGAATAAAAAACAAACTTTGTTTTTTATTCTCTTCTCTTGATATTGATAATGAAGTCGACTCCCGATAGAACGAACTTTGTTGATCCTTGCTATCCTTTATGTACTGTACAGTATACGATGAACTCGATATAGTGAATAATTTAAAACTCTATCGTTTGACAGTTCACTATATCGAGAATCCATTTTATTTGGTAACTGTAATTAACAACATTGACTAATAACAAGTTTATAGAATTGATTTATTTAATTTCATAAAAATCAAGACTTATATACCTACTTACGTTATGTTGCTTACTACGTGTTTAATCATATTCCATAAATGACTTTTGATATAAATAATTTATTCTTTGGTATTTTTCCAATATTCTACATTCGGCGATGCTTATTTTAATACAGTAAATTTAAAATAAATATACTCGCTCTCGGTAATATATAAACTAGTTTATGTTTCACATTAACAATACAAAAGAAAGGAAGAATAAAACAATTCAAAAAATAAAACCTGCCTTATATCTTTATGATTAAATCTTGTTTTGCATTAAAATACATACAATGTATAACCCATATTTGGAATTGACTGTAATGTTTATTTTATACAACGAGATGGCTACTTAATTCGTATTTTATAAGGAGATATTGTATAGTTTTAAATGCATATTTTATTCATTAAAAGCTCTACGATCAAAGTTATGGATTTGGAGAGACGTAGCAAGAATTTACATGAGTATTGTTACGAGAATACTGTTTTATGTTTTACGTATTATTTATTAATTTTTTAAAAAGACTTATATGTCACACCCTTCTTTAAGTTAATTGCCATATTATGAAAATAATTCCCACCATTAATGTATAAACTTTTCGTAATTGTTTACCTTCAAATCGATACGGTACTATCGAGACGATTGATATTTAGCTTTATCTAACTTAAAATATAGGCCTATAGAAAATAATTAAATAAGGGCAACGGCGTATACTTCTCTTTTCGTAGCACATATCATTTTATTACTTCACTTATAGTTTTAATATACACAGAGGTTATATATGTATATTATTAATTAAGCTTAATTAATTTACGACTATTCGCATAACACCTACTTCCAAATTCTAATTTTGCTGTTGCTTAATTACCAGTAACATAGAACAGCTCAAATTATAAAGTTGAAATTAGCAACATTCAAGTAAACATTCCGCATTAGATCATTATTAAGTTGATCATCATCCGAGTCTATTAGACTAAATTTCCTATTTACTTAAATACATCTTTGTTTTTAATTTTATATCTATGGAAACCTTTAATTATAAATATGTGTTTAAACTTAACACTTAATTCTAAACATTATTTAAAAAAAATAAAGTTTGAATGGTTGCATCCCATTAGAAATTTTTCCAATTGAAAAGCATTGATCGAATGAATTTGTTTAGTAGAAATTCTTGAATTAACGAGTCCACAATTATACAACAATAAGCGAACTTTTTATAACATTATCTATGATTAAATAGAACCTTTTAAGCTTTCTTTTGGCTCTGGCATCCTCAACATGTGGCCGATAACATGAAATTGCTATAACCTGTCGGTCTTAACCATCCCTTAAACAATTATTTGCTGGAAATACAGTTTAAATTGCGGACACGAGCCACCAGACAAACAATACTAGAGAAATTATAATTAATATCTTCAAGTTATAAATCATTTTAATTCTTTTCAATGTTATAGTCAATCAACCAGCATTTACATTGTAATTGTAGGATTACTTCGCATAATTAAGAGAGTCCCAAAAGTGATTACAACAAGAGGATTTATAAAAAAAAATCTCGCAAATAATACGATTGGCAAAGTGACGTAACGAATCGATTTCTCTCAGTTTTTTTTTTTATTTTTTGTGGCTTGTTTAAATAATTATGATACGCAGAAATAAAATATTGAATAACGGAAGGGAGCAAATTAAGCAGAGAATTTCTAACGATAATGGGTAATCAGCCGCGATATAACATATTAACCAGAATGTATTTTATGGTAAATAGTGTGGAAATAGTTATCTTAACGATGATTGGTCTAAAATATAGGGTAAACAGAATATTCGAAGAACTTAGTCCATTCTTATTCGTTTTCACCCGACTTTAATTATGGAAATTAAATCTCAAACCGACGTTAAGACACAAACGACCACAAGTTATGAATTGTGTATTTGGCAAAAGAGGAGTTTGTCACTTAATATTAATTCCTTTGCGTCTATAAAGATTATTAACTTTTATTCTGTTTAAGTTACGTATAATATTAATAGATACGTTAATTCTACTCTAAATCTATATACATAAATTTAAATTACGTACGATGGCTATTTTGCTTTACTATATATGAGAATAAAACAAATATTAATGCATCATTATATACTTATATAGTAACTTCACTCGAAAGCATTCGAAACTTTATTTTCATCGTAATAAAACGAAATGAAAACGTTCCAAAATGTGTGCTTAATGAATAAGTGAATTATTCACACTAAATTAAAAGTAAATTCAGTTCTATTCAAAAATATACCATGGATTCTAATATGAAAGAGGCAGAAAGAAACTGTACGGCACAAGAATTATGTAATCATACACTCATATCGCATGATTAAAATCCACTCCAGAAATATGAAGGAATATAAAAGGAAAAAAAACTGGATCAGTTCAGAGTATAAAATATAGTTTTTTTTAATCTCTTAAAATACAGATAAATGGAAGCATTAAAAAAATCCAGCAACGAATTGCATAGCTTTCCCGGCAAGAAAGTTACAACTGTGGTGCCATCTGTTACGCGATTTTATTTTATAATTATAAATTATACAAAATGGCATAAAGCTTAATTTTGAGGATAGAAACGAGTTTTATAACAAAACTGCAAATGTTAATAACCAGTAAAATTTCCTTAAATCCGAACCCACTCGGAGAATATGACAAGTAATCCTTTTTATCACTGCACCCTCTCGACCATTAATCACCAAAATTGAATGTCATCAATGCCCCTAATACACAAACCTCCTTGTAAATTTTCAGAAATTTTCTACGAAAGAACGGGAGTTATTAAGCTTCAAAGTGGGTGAACAAAATCGTGTCCTCCACACACTAGCATCCCTAAATACAGAAAAAATTTCAACTTTTTTGCATTTCTCGACGTTTCGAAGAGCCCGTATCCAAAAATTTTTAAATCTTACGGTGTCATCTTTTCCATATTTACCCTGTTATACATAACAACCAAGAAAATAAAGTTAAGCCCAATCAAACTTTTTAAAAGCATAACAAACGAATAAATCTCTTCGAGGAAAAGCATATTTTTCAAGTTCTTTAGTATTCGACTAAAAGATTTACTAAAATGATACGATAAATTAAGAAAAACGATTAAAATATTTCCGAAAGTCTGCTTAATTACGGCATCAAAGCGATTGCACGGATGTAAAGGCACCACAAACGTCAGAACAGGTAATCGCGATCGAAATTCGTGAGATAAAAATTTTTTAATGAGCAATTGCCAAACTTTTAATTATATCAGGAAAAATTAATCAGCAGGAAATCCGAAGGAAAAAACGAAATGATGGAAAAAGCATAGAAGAGGGAGTGAGAGATAATGTAGATATCGATTACATCCGTCAGATAGAGAAATTTTTTCATTGACGTCACAGCGCTATCATTTTAACGTTGGCAAGCAACAGCTTGAAAAGAAGAATGCTAAGCAACAAGTTAAATGAGAAGATGCGAGGAAAATTTACTTTACTTTTGCTATTTTATAATTCTTTTTTGTTTTCAAAAAAATGAAAGAAAAATAATATTCGGCTGGAAACGGATGTTAAAATGTTCAAAGCATCGATCGTTGAAAAATCCCGGCAAGAATTAAAAAAAATAATAATTACATTTCGTCGCTTCAGCTCGCATTTTTCTGGAGATTAAATTCGGTTTACTGACTAATAAATTATTATTATTACGTGCGCAGAAACTTCATATTCATTCGCCGAACAGGAAACTCGAGGTTTTTTTTTTCTGAATTAGAAGCGGAAGGAACTTGTTTACGGTAAGAAGAAACCGGAAAAATTATTTTTTTATATAAATTTTTCGAGTTACGTGTAAAAAAGAAGACATAAAATGGTTTAGATAAAGTTTAATGCGTTAAAATTAAGTCATAATTTCTTAGCGGAGGAAGAAAGTTGGTGATTAATGTATTCAATTTATTAGAATAACCGAAAGGGGCCGTCTTTAAAGGTATAAAAGCTCTGTTTATACCAATTAGCATTCCGAGTTTGTAGCCATAAGCAATAATCTGTAATAGGCGCATCTGCGAATTTTCAAACACGAATGCTTCCAGACCAAAAACTATGAAATAGTCAAAATTATTTACGTTTGAAAACTTTAATACTAACAAATTAATCAATTAATTTTAATTGTAGTTAACTATCAATATCTTTTAATAAAAAATTAATACAATATAAAATACAATAATATATAAAATTAATACAATATAAAATACAATAATATATAAAATTAATACAATATAAAATTATATATATTATAAAATTACTTAAAGTTTGAAAAGTTTAATTAAAAGTTTTATGTTTAAAAACTCTTCAAAAATCCAAGAGGAAAAAAGAAAAGAATTGAAGAGACTGATAAGGAAAATAAAGATTCGGTCTTAAGGCTTTCTAGTAATATCTTAGCTAATACTGTTTAACAATATCTGAGATAAAAGGATTAAAAGAATAAGCTGAGTTGCGAGGAAGTGTCTTAATACAGAATAATCCCGGATATCCTGTTAATTTCCGAATTCATTCCAAGTAGTTAATTCCCCACATTGCACAATCATGCAAATTTATTTTCCAGTCTCCTTTAATTTTAAGAAATATTTCAATCTTCATATTTAGATAGTGTATGGCTAAATCGATAGAACGTTGTTTTCGGGCTCTACACACGCACGTGCTGTGTAGTAGACAGAAAATAAAAAAAGTATCATCATTTGTGGTAAAGGAACAGGAGTATATTGCCATTGCAGTCGGATAAAACCAGACTTTTTTTGTTCTACCCGAGCACAAATAGGAAACCTTCAAATGCCGCCGCATTAAAAAATAAACCAAACCCTGTATTTACTCAAATAACTAAATTATTAATTAACGATATCAATATTTAATTGTTTCTTCGACTAAACTTTAAATAGAAAGATCATTAAATAAAAATCTCTTAGAGCATTAATTAATTAGAACGATGTGATGGGATAAATATGAGAATCTATAAAATAATCTGTTGAATTTTTCAAACAACGTTTTAAAGAATACTTTCGATTTTTTTTTTCTTACAAGAAATTTATCTAAATCACAGAAAACAAGTATCGCGTATCAATCTACATATATTTAAGTGTTTTTTCGCTTCTTTCTAAATTAAATTTATATTTTGTCAACAATGGAAGAAATCGAAAAAAAGGTAATCCAAGACGAACGTAATATAAACATATGCAAAGGTAGTTGAGAGAGAAGATGCATCGCGCAGATTGGATTTATGTTTTTGTCATCTCTAATTTCACCGGTTGGCTGAGGAACAGAATATCTAGAAATGAACGATAATGCTATCTTTCGGAAGAGGAAACACAAGCAAAGTGAAATGGATACGAGAAGAACTGATAGCTCGGAGGACCGAACGACTATATCATGATTCATATCATAAATTGGAATTTATGCTATCTATCAACTTCACTCTAAATAACGGAATAAATATTTTAAAACTATACTAAAAGGTAATTTTTTTATTTATTTCCGCCAGTATCGGTTATCTTCATTTTGCCACCAAACTATTACTTATTTATCACCGCCTAGTCGTTCCATTTAAGTTACTAATGAAGTGTTTGGATGGACAGATGGTAAAAAATTGAAAATTCTTATAAAAATTTCATCGAAAACTTTCGCTTAATTTAAGTCTTCTAAGAGTTTTCTGTGCATTAATTTGATAAAAATTCACCAAAGCTTTTAAAATTTCCAATATTTTCGATTTAGTTCAGCTAAGAAAAATCTACGGCAGCGTATTGGGAATTGTGAAAGAGAATGGTTACTCTGAATATTGGAATTATGGATGAACGAGCTGCATATACATGTATTGAATTAATGGATGCTGCCAGAATACAGTGAACAATAAATGGCAGAAAATTAGATGCTATAAAGTCAAAATTTTATTATAATCAATGAACCAGGTTAGTCTAAGACGAGCGGTAAACTAAGATGGCATTAGAACCAGTATAACGGAAACTGCAATATTTTAATTACTATTAAATTTTCGCCATTTTGTCATCACTAAAATTGCCGCAGGTAACTTAAGAACGAGAATAAAAACTTTAGCACTAAAAAGAAGTAAATAAAATAGATTACACAGAAACTTTTATTTTAAACTTTAAACACAAAGAAGATTAAAATCAGCAAAAAGTTGCTTTCTATCATTTCTTAAAGAATCCAGATATACTTTAAAAGCAATTTTATATATATAACAGAAATAACTATAAAAATTGATAAAAGTAAATAAAAAACCGAAATCCAATACTAGAAAATTTTGAGCTATAAATCTAAAATATTTGATAAATTATATTTTTGAGAGGATAAAAGCAAAAGTTTATATAAAATTATATAGCCGCGTACAAAAAAAAAGACTTAATACCGGAAAAACATTATATTATAATAGAGAAGATAAATGAACTTTTCGTATAGACGACAGAAAGATCATTTATTTACGACTTCAATAATTTTATTGGGTTGCTTATGCATTCCTAAGGACTCATTATTTATGTTATCTTCCATTTTTCTATTATATTCAATTATATTTCGAAAATTATAACTAAAATCTTCTCAATCGTGCTACAAACGTAAAATCAAAGGTGCGAATTAAACCTATTAAGAGGTAATATACTTTATATCTGATTTTTCTGTTTATTTGGCTCTGTCGTTTCTATATTGTTTACCGTAAGAATGATACAATGCACACTTTTCACGCAGATCCTGGAACGTTTCCCATCCTCAATTAGTTTATGGAACAATTATGAACTTCTCGAAAGAAAAACGATGTTTGTTCTTCCAACTTTTAATCGAATTATTTCCTATGATCGAGTGTTCGAGACTACAAACACTACTTTGTAGACCTTTTTGAACTTTTTTACAATGTTTTTTCCAGTAATAATTTTGTTACAACAAAAAATGCTTTCTTTATTCTTGATTAAAACTGTTTTAATGACCGAATTATTCGTTATTAATTGGTAACTAAGCATGAAATTAATAACCGAAACAGAGGAAAACGAATTCTAATTATTAACCCGGAAGCAGGCCAAATGCCGAAATTTATCAAATCGGTAATGCGGGGTTCGTAAAGATTAAATGAATCTTCATCTTTATGTCGATAATTATTAACAAATTAATTTAAACTAAAGTAAGAAAACAGCGGAATAATTCCTACTTCCTATTCAATATCCTTATTTAAACACGAATAATATAGATCTATAGAGCAGAATTCATAAAGCGAAAGAAAATTAAATTGTCAAATTTCTTTAAACTTTTAATTAAAAATTTCATAATTTTAGTTTTTTTTTTACCAACAGGAAATTTTAAAAAAGTTCCAAATTATGGCAGCGAATAAAGACGAAGCGATTTGTTTATTACGCACGTAATACTTTATAACAAATGTTAGATTTAATCAAATAGAAGATAAAAGAAAAATCTGGATAGTCGAGAAGCCAAGCGTATAAGTCAATATTTTATTTATTTATTTTTTCTGTTTTTGACAGTTATAGTTAAAGTAGATTCCTTCATTACACCGTTACATCGTATAATTTCGTAGCAGTGAAATAAAACAGATGTTCTCCAACATTGTGTTTTTACTGGAAACGTTACGTGAGTGAGTACACGAATCTATTTGTTACCAGAGAACAGCTGGCAGTTATCCGTTTTCCAACTTATAACTTAAACTAATCCCGTACGCGCCGGATTTAAAGTTTTGCACTTTATAAAATTCGTACACGTTTCCAGAAACCAACCGAGCGTATCAATATTCATTCTAAACCGACGTAGCTTATTACCTCATTCGCTATTCGCTGGATATTATGCAAATTAGCCGAACACCCAATCACTCGTTAGTGATAATGCTCCATCTGTAGATCGAGAATTATCACTAGCGAACTTTTTACAAAAGTTTGTTTATTTCGGGTGACTTCCTCTAATGGCAAAGTTTATGTGCATCGTTAAACACTTAATTATGGCAAAGAAGCGTTTTATGAGGTAGAACATTAAATTACTTCGACCAAATTGTACGGAACATTCGATCGAGTTATTCGAAACCCGTTAAAAAGTACGAACCGGCATTTAAAGTTAATCTCGAAAAGTAGGTCATATCAATATTTCAGTCCCTTACTCGTATATAAGATGCAAATTTTTGCAATAATGCGCATCAATAACTCACTTATACCGTATAAGGATTGCTTTATCGATTCGAAATTCTCAGAAAATTCCGCAAAACGTACGAACAAATCTTATGTTATAGCTGCATCCGTGCACTTAATTATGCCAGTTTAACTGCATTCAAAAGATTTAATTTCGTAGACATTATCGTAATTAACAATAACGATAGTTACTAACCGACTACTTCTCTTCGTTTTATCCTTTAATCCTATTGGGACGCAATATCCGAATTGGTACCGCCGTTGCCCGTAGGCTAGACCAGCAATTGTCCCACTTGCCGGATAAAAGAGTTTTTACCTATTTGTCCAGCCATTGGGGTATCCGAAAAATAATATTTGGTCTACCCGTAACCATATTCGAAATGGCCTTTTAAATAACCGAGCCCAAGAAGTTCGTAGTTTTTTATTTTGTAAAAAATAAAATAGACGGCTGGGCAATAAAATGAGTTGAATAATCTACAAAAATAATACATCTTCGTTATTCTTTACTCTCTACACAATGTCAAAGAGGATGCTTTGTTCGTTTCAGCAATTAATGGTAAGAATCTGTGAGATTTTATTGATATATACCAAGGATTCCCAATAGGTCGATGTAGAGCCCCTCGGGGTCAATGTAACTAAAAGGGCCAATTCAGTAGCACGCTATCGCCTCATGGAGCCCAGGCAAATTTGAATTAGGTGGCCCCATGTACTGTACAGTGTTGACTTCCGCCTTTTGGTGTGCCCCAAACAATTGCCCTTTTTGTCCATAAGATAACACGCCACTGAGTCCACTGACGGTCGATGGAAAAATCAGATCCATTACTAGTACTTTTCCGAGAATTTCACATAATTTTCAAATACAGTAGGAATAATAATAATCACGTAGGAAATTCATTAACTAATTTAATAATTTACTTGATATATTATGCAAAATCTTGGAAAACTATAAAAACTTTAAGGGGTCGATTGAAACAAATATTTTCTATATGGGGGTTAAATGAAAGAAGAAAGTTGGGAAATCCGATATATACAGTAATTTCTCGGTATAATGAATAATTCAATTGATGTTTTGATATTCTTTACATATAGGCCTACAACAAACTCGATTTATGATTTATCTCAGTCTTTCGAGAGTTCATTGTATCGACTTCAATTTTATAAATGACTTCTTAACAATATAAATATTCAATAAATCATTATGAAAAACATTAATAAACATAAATAAAGTAACTAAGAAGCTTGAAGCGCATCTTAAACCAAAAATCCGAAGGAAATCATTTAAAGAATATAATGTAACAGAAAATCTACTGCTTACATTTAAAATTCTTTCTCGCCGTCGATAAGTCTAGAAGAGAAATAGCTCATTTCAAAATGATTAAATATATTGCCAACAAGATATTAAAGTGTTGTAAATAACTCATTATAACTAATGCGCTTAATGGGACACGTTAACCATAATGCTATAGTCCCGCTTTATGTTGACAATAATAAACTACTGTATATAGTCGTCCCCCTGCAACGGTTACGTGAATTTACGCTAAACTTTGTGGCATAATTAGCAGTAAAGCGTTAAAAATGAGAGAGGAGCAATACCGAGAAATTAGCATTTGCACTTAACTAACAATCGGTAAACGAAGTAATGAATCATTAGTGGATGCTTGCAAATCGTTATGAACCCTTCATCTACAATTCAAAGCATTCGACCAGACATCAAAGAATTTCACTCTTCTTCTCCTTTCCTACTATCTTAACAGAGAAAGCGAACTCCAACAAAATCGATTGTAATCTAACAGGGATTGACTCGCTCTCTACCATCCTCAAAACGTTCAAAAATTACACTTTCCACCTTCGAATTCGAACGAATGTAATCAGATTTAGCGGGATTGTGACGAATTAGCATCGACTCTAATCTCGTTAGAGTTGGTATATGTCGGAAAGTATAGAAGGGGACAAATGGATCTTTAAAGAAAATATTTTCGACGTCACGAATGTTGGAAAGTATTTTAGTTGTAAACGTAATGTTTCTATAAAAGAAAACAGTTTATACTTCTGTGACGTCATCAGGCGTTAACCAATCAGCCAGAGGTTTTATCGGAGCCGTGCAGTCATGAACATCAGTCCGGCCATTACATAGAAGCTGGGCCCGAGCGAACGAGGAGACTGCTTCTCAAATTCTCTCTCTCTGCTGTAAGTACTTTTCACTTTTAGCCACATTCTCTAATATACGGAAAAAGTAATGCATTTTTTTCTTTCCGCGAAACACTTTAAAGAGCGTTTTACTAAAGTTTCCTCCCCAAACTGTCTCGTATATCCACCGAATTCGAGTTAAACGTACTTATAAAGTTCAAAACATTTAAAATTTTAAACGTAATATCTTCTTATTTACTTCCATAGCTGGAAATTTTATTAATTTGAATTAAGTTTTTCCGCGAATTAATAACGATAACGAGTTTCAGAAAAAGAAAAATTTGGATTGAAACTGAATTTTCTGATTTGCATCATTACGTTTGGTGAATTTAACTTTAGCGCAGAATTTCCTACTGGACTATTATAAACATATATCAAAGTATATAAACTTATTTCGGCAAGGAAGACGAGTTAATCTTTTACGTCACAGTTATTGTTTTCCCATATAGCATCGATAATTGATACTCATGACAGGACGAAGCGTAGGAAGAATGAAAATAGCATCCAGGAAAGCTACGTTATATAACAGGATATTAACTTTAGGGAATTGCAAATTCCCAGTAGCTGATATCTAGTTATAGAACAGGGATCGAATTCTCAAGTTGTTGATAGAAAAGGGATCGAATTCGCCAGTTCCTTTAATAGGTTCCGCAGCTACTACGCCCAGTCTGAGATTCTGTTTTGCATGTCGCAAAAACGAATTGAAGTGGGAATCACACTACTATCAAGGCTTCTTAATCCTACAGGAGAGGTAGAAAATGATGAAAATATTTTTTAAAAAAATACAGAAGTGTTGCCAGTTAGGAAAATAATTTTCAGTCTTGACTAAATTCGTCGAGACTGAAAATTACCCGATTCTTTGTCCAGTTGTAAAATTGAAGGATAAAAATCATCATTGACTAAGAACTTCCAGAAAAAATTTCAAAATCGAATTTTTATATTCGATATTTTTTTTTAGTTTGTAAAAAATAAGGTTTTAACTATGGTAACATTTCTAATTTAAGTAAAATGAAGTTCTTACGTAATTTTATTCAATAATTCCTATTTAAATTTAATAAAAGTGACTCCACAATAACAATAATCGCTCGCCATTATTATTATTATAGTAGCATCAACACGATAATGCTATTAGTTAAATAAGAATCCCTCAAATTGGGTTTGGAGCTTCCTGCAAAGTATCTTATATTAATTTTATTGCATAATTAACAGCTTAGACAAATTTCTAGAGTATCAAAGGAAAGTTGTTTTGGATATATTTTATAGGTAATAAAGGTTATTTTTCTCCAACAACGTCGTCGTCGTCGTCATGTTTTAATGGTTATTCGTTATGGTAATTACTCCTTAACTTTAAATCTTTAATTAATTCGTCCATTAAAACTTTATGGTTAGATAAGCAAAGACTTCGACGTATATTTTTGCAGACCGAAGTCAAAAGTTGTCTATGGTCAACATTTCATTCTTAAATTACGAAGCGAGACGATGTATAGAGACTACAACACAATGCATTATTTTAGGGATTAAAAGTAATATTCTGTAGTAACGAAATGAATTAAGATGGCGAATATCAATCATGTTGTCCTCCGGGATTAGTTCTTAATGAATTTATTATATTTTTACAAACATGGCGCGGGAGTAATCCTATGCTCGAATATCGCCGTACATAATTAAATTTAGCCAATTATCCGATATGAATAACGTTAATCGTACTCGATTAAATTTGTAAAGAAAGTGGTCCTACGTATACAGTTTCGAATTTAAAATGGCGGCATCGACGGGGATTAAGAGTTTAAGTAGATTAACACCTGCAGATCTTTCCAGCGATTTATAAAATTCTCAAAAAATTATGATCCAATCGATTTGTAATAATGATTTTATGCCAAAATTTAAACTAAATACAGCAAATTTCGTTAGGATCCCTCGCCTATCGAATATCACATTATTCTACCAGCGAATCGTTGTTTATTTTGATCATATAGACGTTACAGAACGAAACTTTATGGATTAATTTTGTATGCCATAATTAACTTTACTACAAATTAATTAAAATGTTGCAAAGCTCGTAAACCGTGTAAAAGCAACAAATATGTTCGCACGACTTTATAAATTACAGGCCCAAATTTAATTTTCTACGAGTAACATTCTTTAGATTTTTCGGAAGAAATTCGCTCGCCGCATCTTATTCCTAAACGAGAAAACTTCTCGAATCACTCTAACTTATTCTTGTAAATCGAAAATCTTTTCTTTTAATATAAAATTAACTGTTACGATTGTTATTGAACTCTTAAAAGATTGAGTGAGACGAATCTTCCACTCGAAAACGTTATGTGCATCGCGTTAAGTCTCATAACAAAAGGTTTTGATATATAATAGCTTTGAACAATCCATTATAAAGTGTCGGCTTTCATCGCTGGACCATCGAGAAGTTTTTAAATTTTTCTTTTTGCCATTTTACTAGTGGAGATTACAAACTGCTCTTTTAAGATGTACTAAAAGTCACGTAACTAGACATATTCGCTCGGAAACGGAGGCAAATTACATTATGCAAAATAGTCTTGATGGATTATTAAGATTTTAACTACGTTGGTTGTCTGTCTTTATTATATCAATGCCGGACACGAAGCGTGTAATGTGTTGCAGTTAATTACGTCTCTTGGTAAAGTTCTCCTACCAAGAGACTTTATTTTCCTGTGGTTTGTGTCGAGGGATTTTACGTATCGGTTCCGATTAGGGCTTTGAGTCTGGTAGAAGCTCTTGTTCTTCCTGAAGATTATCTTCTTGTGTCGCTTCCAATATCTTTACTTCTGAAGATTAAGGGCACCGAATCTCATAGACTTCTATCTAAAGCCTTCGTTAATAAACTACAGTATATAATGAAATTTTTACTATTCAAGACATTATTCTTCCAGTTTGATTATTTTCTATTTTTAATTAGTTTAAGTTTAAATTAATAAATATTAGTTAAAAATACCGCGAAATTTTGTAAAATTTTTAATTTTCCATCCGAAAGCCATACACAAAACTAACGTTAAAAGTTAAATTGTCATCGGCATTAAATTTGAAGACTTTATAGTAAATAGATTTTTATTTTAAAGAAATTTTCATATTTTTCAAAAATATAAGATAATTTATCATTAACAATCCAGAGATTTTTTCAGTACAGAAATGAAATTCATGAGCTACAGTAAATGGCTATTCTTTGACAATCAGCAACAGATGTCGAGAAATAAATTACTGTTTACAAAATAAAAAATAAAAATTAAATTGATTTTCTCTTTCAAAACAGTCGAATTAAATACACTTCATTTGGAAGTTGTTAAAAAACAGATAAAAATCGTCCTTTAAAAGGTTAACGGTATCATATTTCGTTCTATTTCCTGCGACGTATTCAGATCGTTTCAGATTAACCCTCAGAAAAAATAAATAATAATAATAAAAATAAAGGTTAAGAGGTTATTATCGTGTGAAAAAAGTGTCAAGAAGTAGAGATTGATCGAGTAATTTTCTTATTTTAAAAGTTTTTAAAATGAAAATCCGGAAAGAATGCGTTAAGATAAAAGATAAGTTGATGGATAGGCCTGTTGTCTGTCTCTTTACACCTCTTTACCCAGACTGTATAGAATTCTGTTCGTTACTTTAATATTTCTGCTTGGTATAAAACGTCTGGGAAGAGTTGAAATTTAAAAAGTAAAAGTTTGTTCTAACATTAAATTCTACTTATTCTCGACGATAATGAAAAAAACATTCTATATCAGGCGAATGAATTGATAGTAAGCAATTTCGCTTTTGATTATACGCTCTTCCTCTTCAACTTGAAAATTGAAGAGGAAGAGCGTATAATCAAAAGCGAAATTGAGCTTGTGGTAGCGACAGTAATATAATCCACCCTCTAAATCCGTTATAAGATACATGTGTGTCTAAACCCAGCATATATATTTGTGTAGGCGCAAAAAAATACTCAAAAGGAATTTTTGCTCTTAAGTCAAATCGCAAATTTCCTCTCTGCTCTCGAGACGATGTAACGGATGTATCGATCCCGATTTCTTTTATTGTTTGTCAATATTCGACAGATGTCCAGTAATGTTGCTTCACCAGAGAAAATAACAGAAGGACTTCGACTTTATTAACCGAAAACTTCTTCCAACCAATCGGATATAACGGATAAATTTTATCTTCCGTTATTCTGAGCACGTCACACAGATCAGAAGAAAAAAATACTATAGACAGAACCAAAATATTAGCATATCGTAATTTTAATATGGATATAAATATAATTTTCTGCGGAAGAGAATCGTTTTGAAAGAAAAAATACGAATAACATCTAAAAAATGGCAAATGGAGTGAAAATAAATACAGAATATAGAAAAATAAATCGCATATAAACTGAATAGAAGAAAACCAAACGATGAGCTTACAGAGTCGTAAAAATATAGAGAAACGACAACATATATATATATATATATTCGAGTAGAAGAGAAAAAATGATAAAATAAGTAAAGAAGAAGAAGGAAAAAAAAAAAAACATAATGATCTACATTACTACATAATAAATTATATTTTTATTATAACTTCAAAACAGATCGCGTGTAGTTAGGAAGCGAACAGACAAACGATCGGCCAGTAGTAATGCAAATTTTAAACAACCAAACCAAACAAATCTTTTGAAAATTCACAAATTAGAATTGATGGAAATTTCCTTCTTTCCTTCTGTGATTGAACTTTTTCGAGCGAGTAAAAAAGAAGAAAAAAAAGTTAACAATGAGAGTATCCCATAGACAAACGAGACGATGTAACAAGCATCTTTTACTAATAAAAAATGGAAAAGTACTATCGAAATAGAGCGGTTGCTTCGGATATCGATTGCTCCTCGCATTTAAAATCCGAATTGAAACGACAATGGAAGCAGAATGTATAGAGAGATCGACCGCATTCTTCCGCTATTCTGACGAAAACAATCAGGTAACAGCAACTTTCAGACAAAACCTCTAAAGGAAATTTGAAGAGGAACACTTCTTAATCCAATAAGGAAAGACACAATAAATAGTATAAGGTATAAAAATTTCTCATCCCCCGATAACGCATTACTCATATAATTTATAAATCATACCTCTATATAAATTACCTAATTTATGCCCTCAATCAAAAATTAATTAGTCGCAATTTTTTGCCACTTTTAAATTAATTTTAATAAATTTATCGCTTTAACTTTTTTTTAGTGTTCGACGAATTTAATTATTTTTAAAATTCTCTTCATTAATCGATAAATTAATAAGGTAGAATAATTTTTCCAACCTCTTCCGAATTTGATTTTTATTTAATAAACATTCGATTTTTCTTTCGAATTTTCTTACGGAGCGTTAGAAATAATCTTGATTTCTAAGAAAATTTATCGTCCAAAAAACAAAAAATTAAGATAAAAAAATTTTTATTCGAATAATAAAATAATCTGAATCAAGTAGTACAAACGACACACATAATAAACAAAGCTATAAATAAGAAATTGGATCTTTGTTATGTAACATAGTTGTTAATCTTGAAGAAAATGGAAAGAGGTGGAGAGAGTTTCTTTCGCTGATTTAAGATGAGATGAAAAGAATTTGAACATTATTTTATTCTTTTCTCCATAATTCGATTTACATCTCCCCCTTCTACGTGTCTTCGTCTCGAGATAATGTCGATATAAAAATTGCTCGGGAGTTTAATAGAAGGTTAGAAGACTCGGTGGAGAACGGTGTTATGAGATCTGGACGTGTTTATTTGGATATGCAGCTACAGAAGTGGCACCATTTTTTTTTTTTTTTTTTTTTTGGCATCGATCGAATGTGTACCGGGTCAATATTCGTGGTTACATTAAGGATTTCGTAGATATTTCTAACCAACTTTCATTACAGTTGTCAATTTATAAATAAAGAGTGTTTATGGTAAACCATTGCATAACATTATATATGATAAATGTGGAATCACTGTGTTAATTATGTTAATCCAAATTTAGCGTACTCCACTTTTACTTTTCTAATTAGCCGAGCGCGTAGCCGTTGGAGTAAATAAATACTCTAGTTTAATAAAAACTACAAGCGTATACTGTCCTAATTATTTTGGTGGAAAATACAAATTTAATTAAATCAAGCATTAGCTATTCTAGAAGTACAGTAAAAGGAGGAGTTAATAATTTTCCTATTAAAAAAAAATTTCTTACAGGATTATTCGAGGTTATCTCCGAAAGATTACTTCGACTTTACATAGCTTTTACATATAGATTTATAACGCTATTTGTTCTAAAGCTTTTATTCTCCGAAATGCACTTGAATGGTAGAAAGGGGAATACAGAAGAGTGACAAAAACCACTCGAAGAGATTCAGATTTCGCGGAGAGTAAACACACAATATCGTATAAACGAAGAAAGAAGTTCGAGAACAAAAAAATAATAAAAAACAAAGAAGCATATTCTATAAATATTGGAAAGAATCCAAAAATATATTGGAAAAGTGCAAACCAAAATCGTGAAATCTGATTCTGAGTGCGAATTGCTTTCTCTTTTATTTATCCAATATTTTTTTCCTTCTGTCAAATCCTTTCACCTCTCTTTTACTTTTTACAAAACCAAATTATATTTTTCAGTCATTAAAGTCATTTATTTATTTCTGTGCATATAATTTCGTTTAAAATTAAATAATTTTGTGATAAATTTCGGATACGAAATTAATTTATATGCTGATGCGCTCGATGATAAATATCATAAAACCGCCTCTGGTGGCAAAACTGGAAATTAATATTTCAGTTTTAAAGCACACGTGGCGATTTTCATTTAAAGTTTACATTCTAACTGTAAACTTTAAAAACTAACTATTTATTTTATTCTATAAAATAGTAAAAAGTAATTATTATTTCCTCACAGACACGTTCGCTCTTACATTTTTAAATAATTTATTAAATAAAAATCAAAAACTCATTAGCGGAAATAATTTTTAATAGTTTCATATCATACTCCCACGCTTCAATCTGATGGATCTGGAGGAAATAATCGTCTTTGAGAAAATAAATTGACAATAATAATACGTGTTATGTAAACTTTGATTAATTTCGGGCGAATTTTTTGCCGAAATATTAATATATTTTAACTTTAGAATGACAGAATATAATTAAAACATCGCCCAAAACCTTTCATCCAACGCGACAAATTAATTAATTAAACGACTTTAATAACAAAGAACTAATTATAATTAATTTTTCGCTAATAACGTATTATCGAGTAAACACGTAATTAATAAAGCATATACAATTATTCTTTCAGGAATTCGTGACGTTACTTTTCTAATTTATTTTGTCTTTGTTTTTGCAATAATTTCTTATAAATAAATCTCGGGTAATTAATAAATTATGACCACAAACAGCCGAGGAATTTCGTATATTATAGTAAATGTGATTTAAGTTGTCATTATTGTCAATCTTCATTTCTCTGGCAGCACTTTCCTTGGCTCTCGATAACCGAGCCACTCCAGAAATCGTGCTGTAGGTCGAAACTTAATTTATAAAATTCTAAATCTAATCCGAAATCCACTTTGTCAACATCTATTCTACTATTCTGAAGAAAGTTACTTTGGAATAAAAACGCTATAGGGCTACTGTCGATATTACTTTTGGAAAGTACTGCCTAACGATATGGTCGTTGACGTGTTTCTCCTTTCAAACAGAAATAAAAAGTGATACTTTATTTAATTTTTAATTAATTTTAATTTAATAAACTTTTATTATAAACTAGTTTTATTTTTAAAATATAAATACAAAATTAAGCAAATCTTTACCATAATCTAAAAGTTTGCCTTTGAATGTCCTGAAATGTTAATCTCTCTATATTTTTCTTATTTTTATTATCTTTCAGTTCAAATTCCACGACCAACGTCTTAAATTTATAGACTTTTTATTGCTTCCTGCAACTTTTTGTGTGGTTTACTTCTCACGCGTTGTCCTCAAAAATAGTTTTCTAATAATAAAAATCAATCTTGTACAGTTCTAAACTGACGAATCCAGTGACAAATACAAATTTCCTCATTATCTGATTCTCTTCTCATGCGACTCCCTCAAAGAAAGACTATAAACGTGACCTCATTCCACTTTTTATAGTTATAAAATCATTGCTGTTGAATCGAGCCATTTAAGTAAGAAAATCTATCTTTTTTGCAATAAACCTTGCCACAATCGTCGGTACTATTGCAGTTGTAAGCTGACTTTCTCCAGAGATCTTTCCAGTCTGTATGGCATGGCTTGACCCATATAGATTTGAGAAGTTTATCCACCTGGAAAATATTTATTACCCAACAAACCACTGTTCGAAATACACTACTGCAAGAAAAAGACGATATTTAAATATTTTTCCACTAAGAGAAACCTATAAATATTGTTACGATTCAGACAAGAGAAGAAAAAACTCAATTAAAGAATGGAAACAAACAGAACTGGTCAAAATAAATAACCAAGCAAGATAAATAGTAGCAGTGACTCATAAACCTGCTGAAGTTTGAGGCAGACAGTTGAAAGACTATTAATCATTTTTACTTCACTAAAAACAATAAAAATGGCTAAGAATGCCATAAAACCTTGAAAATTTAACAAACAGACTTTTAGCTAGATCCTAAATTCTGATGCTCTGTTACTAGGTAAAACAGCAACGAGTTGCATAACTTTCCTCGGCAAAAAAATTTAAAATTATGTGTGGTGCCATCTGTTACGAGATTTTACTTTAAAACTTTTTATATTATTAATTATTATAAAATGGCAAAAGGCTTAATTTTGAGTGTAGAGTTCAGTTTTATAAAAATTGTAAATGCTAATAACGAGCAAAATCTTCATTAAATCCGACCCCACTCGAGTTACAATACACGACTCCTTATATCTCTCTATCTTCTCGACTTTTAACCACCAAAATTTAATAACTTCGATTTCCCTAATAGACAAACATCCCTGAAAAATTTGAGAAAATTTCGACAAAATACACACGAGTTATTTAAGCTTCAAAATGGGTGAACAAAATCGTGCCCCCCACATACACTTACAACCACACATTGGCCACAGAAAAAAATTCCGAAATAGTTTTGCATTTCTTTACGTTTCGATGTCCCGACTCCAAAAATGCAAAAATCTTCGGGTTCATTTCTTGACCGATCGCCATACTTTCTCTTTGTATAACAGCCGGGAAAGTAATTTGCTATTCAGATTTATTAGTATAAATCCATACAAAGTCCGGATTATAGTTTTGACGTAGATCGAGTTTTAATCTATCGTTTTTTGCAGAAATGCTTTACCAAGAACTCTTCTTACGTTCCATAATTCATGGAGCATGTTATGAATGTTTCAGACGCATTAAACTGATTACTATCAATAATGATAGGGATCACGTAACTTATTTACTTTATATTAATCCTGTCACTCAAGTGACAGGATAGATTTATCAGAATTCTTGTCAGTTGATTATTAAAGTTACGGAATTCGAATCGGGACCAAAATGTAATCCATCATTTTTAATTTTTTAAAAATAATAAAGGTTGAGTAAATTAAGCTTATATAATAACATTTAGTGTTTTTAAATTAGGGTTTTAATCGCTATGTACAGTACTTCATTAAATATTTAATAAACCCAAGAAGTCTTGGACATACTTAATCGGGTTTTGAGTGGGAGGAAGAAAATTTAAGAAATTTTTTTAAAAGTGTAGGAATAAAGTCACGCTTTCGACATTACCACAGTTTTTTCCCCATATTTTGCATTCTTTTTAGCAAAGGAAATTTTTGTCAGGCATCTGTTTTTCCAGATAAAGTCTGTCCATCTGACAACAGTGATTTATCATCCACACATCAGCCGTGATTTATCATCATCGACTCAATAAATCTGCGTTAGAAAAATTGCAACACGTCCGCACTTCGACTTTTATAAATGTTTTTGGAATATCTTAAAAGGCTCTCTTCTCTCTTTAATAATCCAAATATCATACAGTTCGCTCTTTTACAATTTTTTTTATTTTTATTTTTTTTTAAAGATAACGTATCTTTTACATTTTTGCATTTTAAACTGAACGTTGAATTTCGTATTCGATTTATCATTCGCCAGCTAAAGAAACGTGGTTTCGTAATCAATCACATGACCCATTAGTTAAGTGTCAGTCAACTGACTGGTTACAATTAGTTTTCTCCTAGTCGGAAACTTCGACTATTTTACTATTGTGAAACCAATTCTCGGCCTTTTCTCGTTTTAATAATAAAAAAAAATTCTAATAGTAAAATGAATTTCAGTTGAATTTTTTCAATATTTCTCAAATTTCTGGATTTTTGAAGATGTATTAAAGACTAATATGCAAGTTACTACTACTATTTATCGCTTAAATATCCATAAATATTTTGTCTACGCGATTTCTGCCCGTGTCCTATTAACCTGTACGAAATTTGCAGTGTGATATGTTACAAGGTAGCGAATCAGACAAGCCGACAGAGACTAGCGATTACATTTCGTGGAATCGTCGAAGTGACAAATTGAAGACGAAGTTCGACATTAAAAGTTTAAATGACTTCGAATGCGTTAATGTTGTTGTAACAATTCTAAGAGAATAGTCATGTTAGAGAATTCGCGTTAATGTTCTTAGATTGCGGTTAAATTAGGCGAAATATGGCAAAGTAGAAGTGGAAGAAAATTGCGTGTAAACGATTCTCGACCTCCATCATTCTCATTTAAACAAGTTTAACGCGTCTAATATGTATTAATGTGTTGTTTCCGAGCGGTCTTAAAGGCAAATGTCAAACCTAACAAAGAAAAATAAGACATTTTACAAATATTGACAAAGCCTAGAATTTTGCTGGACTTTTGAAAAATATTTATTTATTACAACTTTTCTGTATTAATTTAACTTTCTTAACCAATTTCTTTCCTTATATAAACACGGTTTGTTGTTTTTTGATATCTTACTTATCAGTTAATTTCGTTTAAAAAGTTTTTATTCGACAATCTTCCAGATTAAATCTTCTTAAATAATTAACTATAAAATGTAATTTTATAGTTAATTGTTAACGAAGATTTAATCTGTGAAAGTTCGTAACCGAGTTTTTTACATAAGAATGTAAAGGAAAAATAATATTTTCGTGTAAAGATAGTAGATAAACGCCTGCATTCGTTTTTATCAGATAATTTTATAAAGTTTTCTCGTAGTGTGCACTAATTATATGTTTCTAAAGTAGCTTAATTTTATATTTTTCATTTCTCAATTGTCAACAAACGCAGAGAAGGAAAGGGTGGACTTACATATAAATAGAAAGAAAAATTAAATCAATCAAAATATACAAAAAATAAACACCCATTTACATTTTAATTGTGATTATACAACGACAAAATAAGGAAAATAATTATATTTTTTGCATTTACCATAAAAATATTTCAATATTATTATTTGAAGACAAGTTCGCCCAAATAGAAATCACCATTTCATACTTTTGCGTTATAGACAATACTTTTCCGGCGACCGACCTTCCTTTCTAGGCTACTAGCCGCCAAAAAGTTTAAAAGGACTTAAACTGTTTTTTAAAAGGACTTTTTAAAACTTTTTGGCGGCTAGTAGCCTAGAAAGGAAGGTCGGTCGCCGGAAAAGTATTGTCTATAACGCAAAAGTATAAAATGGTGATCCCTATTTAGGCGAACTTGTCTTCAAATAATAATAAAAAATAAAAAGAACCATCGGACGAAAAATTACGAATATTTCAATATGTAAACGTAGGTGTAGATGTTTTGAATGGAACAATTTAGTGAAAAATATTTAGTTAAAAATACAGTGTGCCAGAATATTGTTTATGAACTTTGTTCTTTGTTGATTTTAAATCCATGATTTTACTTACTGGGTTCATATATTATGAAAAAATACGGGGGAAATTTCCAAAATGGTACCGCTTAAGATTTATTTAAATGTCTTGCCCGAAACACAATGTCTTTATTTTTCATTCATCATTTAGTTCGTATATCCACCACTATATATTACTTATATTCGGTGATAACAAAAAAAATCAGTGATCAGTACGTATTATGCAACTGTCCCAATTATAATGTAAGGAAATACAATATACCAGTCTGCAATATACTGACATCATTTCAACATTTAAAATTGTTCATAATTTAATTGTGCATGACTCACATTTTCGAATAAGCGTTACAAAAATCTTTACTAAGAAGTCTTTTGAGATTGTTGCATTTATCTCTTCGGTTGCCTGTCTTTAATTCTTTGTAACAATGTTTTTTTTAAATAAAAAAAAACGCTCTTACTATATTAATGGTAAAATTTAGTACGGCGCCATCTATTAAGAGACGTTATTAAAAATAACTTTTATATTATTAATTATTATAAAAAGATAAGAAAGGCTTAATTATGAGGGTAGAGACGAGTTTATAAAAATTTGGAAATGCCAATAACCAGTAAAATTTTCATCAATCCGACTCACTGGAGATACGATACATAACCCTCCTCGACCTTTAACCACATTAACTGAGTAGCATCGATGTCTCTATATATACGAGTTATCGTGCCAAATTTCGTTTCCTTATCTTTTCTTCACCGTAAGATATGAAACGAAATAGATTTATCTCACGCACACGAGGAATTTTCCTCCTATTTTTCACTTTTTTGGGTTCAAGGGGTCTGAAAACGTGGAGATTTTCAAAAACCCGGAGGGTCAAATCTGACACGGTTCCAATACTTTCCCGTTATATATATATATATATATCGATCGACTCGTCCGCCTATGACAAGTCGAACTTTTCTATCATAAATTTAATTTAACCACGAGTACTATTGATTAATAATTCTAATGACATCCGAAATATAAAAATATTTCAGTATTTAAAGCGTAATAAAGAATAGCCTATAACAGAAATTAAATTGTAATTTTGATACATAGGGATGAATTTATTGCTTTGCACCATTTTATTAATTTAAAAAAATTACTTAAAACTTAAATATAAAATAAATGAAAAACAGTAGTAAGGTATAAATAACATTTTTATTATTTAATATTTTTTAATATTTGACAATGTGTTAAATTAAACTTAAAATGTATTGATTTGATTCAAATTGCCGTATAAAAGCAATTAGGACCAAAGTAACATATGCAAATCTTGTCAAATTTTCCGTTATATGTTAAGGATACAGTCGAAAAATCAATGTTTATATATTTAATCACCGATTGATTACACAACAGACCATTGTATTCAATAATATTTGATAACATTTCGAGAAAGTTTCTAAAATTTTCAGTCGAGCAAGTCTCTTCGTTCAGTCTCTCGACGTTATTCATCTGCGCTTCACAGTCAAACACATAAATAGGACACTAATTACAATTAGAACCTATTTATACGCTTACCGCAAATCTCCTATTGACGTCACTTAAGTTAAACCACTACGCCTATTAGTCAAAACAAAGCTGAATTTAGGGATTTTTCGTTGACGATTAATACTAATTATTTCGAATTTTTTTATAAAATAAGAAAGTTTAATTCGATGGTAGAGAAAGGAAAAAAGAAAAAAAGGAGATATTAGGAAAAACGTAGAATGAAATCGTGAAAAATCTTACGCTGAGTGTCGTAATTGAACTGACAAAAAATTATACAACAGAATTCTCTAGATAATTGAATAAATTCTGTATGGAAAACGATGCAAGAACACGGCCTGAGGCGTGTTATGATTATTATTAAAATTGTTATCATTTCCAATACAGTGAATTCCAAATGAAACCAATCCAATAGTCTTCGTCGAGCATCCTTTGATTAAAGTTATCTCTTTCTGTACCGTTTCTTTCGGATGACGAAACAATTGACAAACAGACGGTTTTACTTTTCCTCAAAATTTCCAGTTTCGACAGAACTTATACTTTTGATAAAGTTGAAATTTCATCCATAATATAAAAAATGATCAGAGTTTGTGTTGCTTTAGACAGGGGCATAAACGTTTTCGATTAAAATAATATTGAAGAAAGAACCGAATAAAAAAAAACGTAATAATTATAAGTTAAAGGATAATTCCTTTCTGTTTTATGTATCAGTGAACACGAGGATCAACAATAAGTGACCAGTGTAGTGAATTCTTTATTGAAATAATATATAAATCTGACGGATAGATTTTCTCCTTATTTTTTCATAATCGCAATATACTTAGTTTTTTCAGCATCGACAAAAAATATGATTAGTGAATTGCCTATTCTTTTTTCTTCACTTTGTCATATTTTAATGAAATGTTGATTTTCAGAATTTCCAGTATGTTATCGTTCGTAGTTTCTTTGTAAGAAAGTTTAGAATCTGTTATGAAATTTACTTAAATATAAACGTAAACACTGAAAAATATCTCGACAGATTCTGAAATTTCAATTCACCGATTGTATTAAATTGATGACTATTTTCGGATGAAAACAATCAAGAAATTTTTCAGAAAGTGGGAGAAGTCTCTTCTAATTAATATAACATTATATTATTGCTGTTTCTATTATATGAATTTTCGATAAAATTTTTACACAGAAAATCGAAAATGAAACCATAGTTTTTAATGCCGAAATATAACTGTACCTGTACATTTAAATACCATAAAGTTCGGGCACAATTAAAATAATTATTTCAAGTTTCGCTTCTTCCTACTTTATTTTTTTATCGCTTCTTCCTACTTTATTTTTTTATATTTTGTTTTTCAACCGTTA
Organism: Centruroides sculpturatus; assembly: GCF_000671375.1. Taxonomy (NCBI): domain Eukaryota; kingdom Metazoa; phylum Arthropoda; class Arachnida; order Scorpiones; family Buthidae; genus Centruroides; species Centruroides sculpturatus. The sequence continues at coordinate 84,877 of NW_019384795.1, read as the reverse complement.
CTATCTCGATATAACGCCCTCCCACGTAGCGCCACCCTCGTAAAACGCCAAATAAGTATTAGAGAATCGTTTGGTATTCCGAATCACTAAATACAGGATTTTCATTACAAATGACATTGAAAGCTACATAATTTGGTAGACCTCTTTAGTTCTCATTCTGAGATATTTCGAGTTAGCACCACACTCGATTCGGCGCTGATTTCAAAGGAACTAAATCGATGATTGCATGTATTTTCGTAAATGTTTTCTCTGTCGATCTTTTCTTTTAATACTTTTCTATAAATCCGTTCGAATATTATATTATGATTCCATTTTCTCATTAATAGTTTAGACTACTTAAACAGATATTAAGGTTTCGAATTACCCTCTTTTCGTATATCTTAAATCCTTTTTACGACTATTCTACTTATTGTAATTCAGTAATTTAATGCACACAAAAAATGTTTATTAGGATTTTCCTTCATTACGGGAATCATAAAGAAAAATTGTTGTCTGATCAATATTCGATTATCTTCGTAACAGTATGGAGATAATCGAATATTGATCAGACAAGTTATCTACACATTCCATCTCCTCAATCTGTGCATTTTCTTTTATTATAACAGTTGTTTTAAGTGAAAATTCATTCATACATTTACGAAATTATCTAATTCCGATGCCAAGGCATGACTTTTCATTTACGTCGATCCTATTAAAAAATTACCTGAATTATCCTAAATATGAAACTTATTGCCTTATTTTTACTTAAATCCTGATTTATTTTTTTTACAGATAATTTTTTTATGAATATGACTTTTTAAACTTTTTATTCTTTCCGTCCTGCGGACACTAAAAGAACATTTTAATCATATCATACCTGATGTGGGTTCGGCTAGACCCACAATGGAGACATCCTGATGATGAGGGAAGGGGTCCATCCAGGATTCGAACCCGGACCCTCCTAGACCATCAGCCTACCGCTCTAGGGGTTAATGCGATAATGAGTTCTAACAAATCCATTTTGTATACATTTGAATTGTTACAGACTTTCTTAAATATTCAAACTTCGGTTTAGTGCCAACATTTTGTCTGTCTCTGAAGCTGGCACTGAATAAAGTATAGCGATAAAATGATGTGTCTTAAAAAATAATTATACTGCACTACATCTGGTAATGTGGTCTACACACAAATTTGACTTTTAGCATTTGGAAGGAGTCACGTGGTTCGAGGACGACACCTTTTTAACGCAAAATCGTGCGTTTAATAATTTTTAGCTACCGAAAAATTCTCTATTTAACGTTTACGAGTAAGATCCGTTGACGAGTACAGTATTCCTCGCTGCTTCACACGGATACATATTTAGAAGAACGCTATATCGAGGTTCGAATGTATTTCATTTTAATTTATTAAATTATCCAAAAATTTTTACAATATCAGACATTCATATAAGAAATTTGAATAAATAGCCTAATTAAAATTAAAATATGGATATATTATTCATAATAACATTAAATATATTTAAACTTACTCTTGATATATTTACTTTTATAAGCACAGTAACTCGTAAATACTCCAACTCGTCCCAAAACATTTTTCAAATCATCTTTTCGCTTTATTAAAAAATGTCGAACGTTTGCAGTACTTTCTTGTTTCGGGAAAGCAAATTTTCCTATATTACACGTACGGTATATAAATTGTAGGATATTATTCCGCAATATAAAACAATTGCCTAGAAGTATTTCTACAATGATTCTTATATAAAATTCATGATAATTTTTGCAAATATTTTATTCGATAGGGTACAAGCATTTTTAAGATACGAAACTTTCGTTACAAAACACAAGCTGCGAAAATTTTTTTAAGGAGTTTAAGTTTTAAGGAAGGCATTCCCAAAAATTCATGACCTGTAAGAAAAATACCGCAAAGAAAACCCCGAAAAAAGAAATAAAAATAATAACGCAATGTATTATTGGAAAAATGATTTTATGCAGATGGAGTCGAGTTTATGTATCCAATGCTAAAGTCCTCTTTTTTTTTCTAGAGCATAGAGACTGGTATAGGCGATATAGGAACAAAGTACGAAGATACGCATCATTTATATCTGTCAGTAGGTGCGATAGTCAGCACAGTTTCTTCGATATCGTCACGTCCGTTATGTTATCATTAGCAAAAAGCAATTTGCTCCGCAGAGCAGATCGAAAGTCGATGTAAGCAGAGATGCTTCTGCAGCGATTACTCAAAATAATTCCACTTCTTTAACTTCCAGCCGAATTAAGTGGATGCATTTATTTACACTTTACGATTCTGCCATCGCTCCTTTAAAAATTTCTGTTTGTCGACGAGGTAATTCATTCGGGGTAATGTTTTTTCTTTTTGTTTCCGGAATTGATGAATGTTGGCGTAATTCAGATGGGTCAGATTAAAGTATTTGAGCGAAGCGAATCATCCAAGATCAAAGTAGTTAAGTATTATTACTCGCGGCAGATTTGTCATCTACAAACAGAATTAAGCTACAGAAAAAAAACGAGTCTTTACACTTAAAACAGTTTGAAATACTTGGAATGAAGTCGTACAAACGGAAGCGCTAACAGAAACATCTTCGCCGGCATCGATTTTGTACAAAAAAATCCAAAAACAGAAAAATAAATTAAGTTTTTCGTTCCGAAAAAAAAAGAATTTAAAGACAGCTCTTCAGAAACAAAACATCATTTCGGTAAGCTTTGAAAGTAAAAAGAAGAAAAATTATAATTAACTGAGGTAAAAAGTTGACTCGTTGGTTTAATTTCGATAATAAAATTATGCAAAAGAAGCATCGAATATAGAAATATTTAAGCGAAATTTTTGTGCACCTTTCTAGTACTTAATGCTATCTGAATACTTAATGAATATTTTAAAGGCGCAACCTCAAATTATTCATTAAGCCATCGAATACATTAAATTTTCCAAAGTTAAAATTTTTATAAGGAAATTTATTCGAAAACACCCCACAAGACGAGAAAAAGGGAAAAGATTGAAATTCGATAAATCTTAGTTTCAATTGCTAATGCATAAAAATTTAAATGAAAGTTACCAAGAAATTCTTTGATTTATTAAATATTAAATCCCTTCATTTAGAACGTCGATAAAATCATAAAATATCTAAATATTATTTTAATTACAGAAACAAATTCCAAAAAAAAAGTAAAGGGTCAGTTACTATCAAAATCCTTTTACAGTAGGGAAAACAATAATTAGAAAAAGAATATTTATAATTATATCCAATTAAAAGGAGCGTAAAGCTGACATAAAGGAAAAGCGTCACAATTTCCTATCAGTTTTACATAATTTTTCATGCAAACAAACGTATGAATTTCACACTACTCTGGTATTAAAAGTCGCGTAAGCGTGAGACGACGTCATTGTTTCTCTTAATGTATTTTTTATCACGAGTAATAAATAACTACAAAAGTATTTAGTTGAATGCTCCACTTTGTAGTCGCGTAATTTATTTTTGAAAACAGAAATGACTTTTTCCTAATACAATTTCGGGTGATTTCCGTCCGGTCGTCTTTATCAAAAATTTTGCACGGTTAGCGCTTTCTACGCTGATGCAATTACGAGGTTTATCGGCATTACTACTCGGTAATGATAGAATTTCGTACAGTGATATAATTTTAAATTATTTTCTCAACGCGCTTACATCATTTTCTCATTGTAAATTCCGTTTTACGACGGAATTATTTTTTCGAATCTGTAACTGCAAGACCTTAAAAATGAGTATAAAATTTATTTGAATTCTTATGTAAAAAAGGTAAATCAATCTTAAGAATTTCTATAAATTTTATTAAAAACATAGGGCTATTAGGACTATAAATATCCGAGAAAAAGATAAAAATCCGCACGTATGTGTCATAAAATAATTCGAAAATAAACGTTAAAAAATTGTCCTAAATTTACATTATCTATATTAGTTTCTTTTAGATTAATAAATTGAAAATTCTTTTATATGATATCATCGATTCAACGGATAGGCCTAGCCTTTGAAGAATTCTTCAGCAATAATACATTGTAAGAATTCCTCTTACGATAATACATCTCGAAAATTTCTTGTTATTATAATTCGTATCGATCTACACGAAGATAAAATCGGTTTTCATACTTCTGTATAAAATCTACTTTCTTTATATAACTATATATTGGACGTGATTACTTTCGGACATAAAATATTTAATAAATCGTAATGCATAGAACATAGCACTTTATATTCATTATAATGCGAAAACTTCATAAATAATACAAACACGTATAGTCCTACACGATTTAGAAAGATACCACGTGGTGCAAATATCACCCCAACTATAAAATAAACAACATTGTAGATTATTCACGAACGATATCAAAATATAATCACACTAAAAAAAAACACATAATTTAGAATTATAGAGCTAAATAAAACGTGACCTTTATGATAAATTAAGTATAGAGTACACGTTCAATTGGTTAATCAATTAATCAATGTCAAATTCACTAACGTCCAATTATTAGACATGAAATTTTTTAATACGCCGTGTTTAAATACGATCACAAGTTTGAGAAGTGAACGTTAATTTAAGCGTAACAATACAAAATAAGTAGCAGTTTCTATTGTAATTAAAATATAGAGAAATAGAATAATATAAAATAAAATTACTCGTAAGTTCTCTCGATAGCCCGAGGGATAAATTGGAATGTCAAGTGGATCCGAAAAAAAAAATGCATTATTTGTTGGTTAATATGAAAACATCAGGAAACGTTCTTTTTATGTCTTTATGACATTTTTCTGTTACGAAATAGGATTTTATAAAAATGAAAACGTTGCGCCTTCTTCACAATAACCCGTTACATTCGTCGTAAAAAAATAAAGGATATTGCGATTTAAGATTTTGTGATATTTTTTTATTTTCTTTTATGTAAATTTAATATTTCTTTAATACGACGGGAAAAAATTTCGTATTGTTATTAACTTTCTTATCGAACTTTATATTAAATTTTTCAAAGATTTTGAAAAAAAGAATGCGAAAGTACATAAGTTATCGACGAGGAATTTAATCAGTACAGTAAATATTATGAGTGACACCGGCAAAGTTGCTAATTATTCTCGGTAAAGTGAATAAATGTTTTTCCCCTTCTGGGCGTTTTATGAAATATGCATGCATTTGCTTTTATAGCAAAACTTAATTTAAATAAATTTCTTGTTTTTCTTTGTTGGTTTCCTCTTCGATGGTTACCGAAGCGTTTCTGATAGATTACGTGCATACTTTATCTAAATAGCAAATGTTAATCCGTGTAATATTTAAACAATGGGGGAAAATACAACGTGGAAATGCCCTGGTAGTAAATCATTAATAAATTGATAATAATGTTTCTTGATACCTAAAAGAGACATTAGCTAAAGTATAGTATCTATTGGCGCTAAATCTAGTAAATTGAAGTAGGCCTATCTCAAACAAGGCGCCTAGTATCTAATCGTGCGAGTAGCAACACGAACGTGACACTCCCGACACATTGGTATTGCTATTCGCGTGACTCTAGACTAGATTCTACGCACTGAGAACGAGGTTTACACATAAGTTTGAGTTTTAGATTCTTGCAATGTATTTCGCAGTAATTCACAGATAGAGTTCTCTATTTAATAGTTATGGGAGATGTCTGTTCGTATGTATGATAGATGCTATATCGAGAGTTGTTTATAGTTACTCCGAACGTAGTTAACAAGAATGGATTACGATTATCTTTTATAATCTAATTTCGAATATTTTTTAAAAATTTCGGTAAATAGTTATAATTTAATTGTTAAAAATAGTTTAAAAACTACAAATTTAAGAAAAAACACTAAATAAATAGTCTTCATAAATTTACAAAAAGTTTATCCTCGACGATGGCCACTTTTAAAAACATACTCTTTGTGATTGCGCCGTTGCCTAGGGTAAATTTTTTAAATTTTTACGTATTCAGACGGATCAGTGGACTTCATAAAAAAGTCCTCTCCTCCGTAGAACTATTCAATTCCTGAGATGTACTGTACAGTAAGTAGAACATGGACGAAATATGAAGACACATTGATGTAATGTTTTTGTTTATTCTCGCTCTAATTATTATATTTTTAAAGAATTTTTCGCAATTCCCACTAGATATATGCAAACGCTATTCTTTCCAATGAAAATCAGCCATCAACCTTTGTATATTTAGTTGAGTTTACCAAAGAAATCATATTTACAATTAATAATTTTGGAAATTAAACAAATTAGGCAATATGTGCTGAAATATAGGGTGTAGACAAAAAAAATTTCACCAGGCGAATTTAGCCTGGTGCAATGTTTTCGTATACCTCTGTATAAAGTGTAAGATGTGTGAAAATAATAAAAGTAGTGATACAGACATCGAAATCTGTCAACTATTCAAGTCAAATGAAAATCAAAGTTAATAATACGTGTGCTCTGCTGTTTTTCTTTCATATAAGCCACACGAGAAAAAAACTGAATGTAAGTGGCTAGGTTCGATAATATCATTAGTGAAAGATTGAGTTTATCCTCCAATTAGGGAATATTTTCCACAGAGAACGTAAGCACTATAACGAAAAAAATTTGGAAAAAGAAAAGGATTACGAATATCATCAAAGGAAGAAATAATTTTAATTACAATTACTTGAACATTTTTAATCCTCTAAATCTTCAAGTTTTAATTTAAACTGTATCTGTAGTAATAACGCTGCACACTGAGCTCTATTTAAATGCTACTTTATGATATTTTTTTTTGTTGTTTTTTTTCATAAATTTTCAAATTAATGTTCACTTTATAATCATAAAATGCGATGTACCATTTACAGATCTGGGAAAAAATATCATTTATTGGAAAATTTTGAATTTTTTAACCTTAATTATATATAACAGTAGAATTAGATTTATTGTTGACAGTTGAATAGATAATAACCATATTCGAGAATCGTATCGAATATTATATTCATTGTGAGATAAAAATAAATATCCAAAATTAAACCTTGTTTTCTGCATAAAAATTGCATTTTTTACATCAAAATAATTAAAAAAATTAAACTTTTTCTTCTCCTGCATATAGTTAATTAGAGATTTGTAATCTGATAATTTACTAAATGTTTAAGAAATTTTTTTCTAATTTTTATTATTTATTGCAGTTATAACTACCTAGGAATCACTAGAATAGCTCACAGTTAAAACACAGATTGTGCATAAATAACAAAAGTTAATTATACAATAACATATATATTTATAAATTTCCCTACACAAATTTGAATCTAAAAATATTCATTTTGTTTCATTATTCTATACACAATTATATTTAAAGTAATACACTTAAAACATTCTTTCTCGTCATTAGTGAAAGCGTAATTAAATAGTATAAAGTGCATTTAACTGTCTAATTACATTTCTCTTCTAAAGAATTAAGCTTTTCTTGTATTTTAATTATAATTTTTTTCAATAAATATATTATTTTTTACTTTTTTCAGGAACATTTATTTATTTTTATACCAAAAGTGAATATATTCGTAAATTCTCGATGCATTGTTAACATATTTGAAAGTTTATTTATAATAAATTATTTATTTACTTACCCAAGTAAAGTTATCTTTACTTCTACAAATTATGAATTAATAGTGTAAAGGATTAAACTGATGAGTAAGGGAAGGCAACACGTGGGTAATCTGCAAAGTGGAGTGCCTTTTTGGAGGACTTTCTATATGAAACTGGCCCCTATTAAGTGTTATGTTATACACTTGAAGAACTCCACGTGGTTATACGTCACCGGTATACTGGGCCGCTTTTGATACCGAAAACAAAATCATGTTTTAAGAGGAATGAAGAAAGTCAGAATATACTACCAACTCTCGAGAAATTCGTAACCACGAAAAAGCACTGTATTACAATACAAAATAAATCAGCAAACTTTTCCGGCAACATTTAAAATTTTGATGGCGCCATCTATTATCATATTTTATTTTTAAAATTTTTTATATTTTTAACTATTATAAAATGGCAAAAGGCTTAATTTTCATGACAGATAGGCCGTGAATATCATATCATGTGGGCCGTATATAAAATTGTAAATGCTAATAACGAGTATAATCTTCATTAAGTCCGACCCTACTGGAGATACACACGACTCTCATTATCTTCCCACCCTCTCGACCTTTAACCACCAGACTTTAATTGCATCGATTCCCCTAATACACAAACTTCCCTGCAAAATTTCAGAAAATTTCGACAAAAGGCACAGGAGTTATTAAACTTCGAAGAGGGTGAAGTAGTGTAAACGGGATTAGAGAGGATTGGTGTATGAATAGAGATGAAGAGTGTTCATGGAGATCGGAAGCCGACGTCAGACGTTATAAACCGAATATAGATAGATGGAGGGTGAACAAAATCATGCCCCCACACACACTAACATCCATACATACAGAAATTTTACCCGAATTTTTTTGTATTTCTCGACGTTTCAAGGTATCCTAAGTCAAAAAATGTAAAAATCTGGGGGGGGGGCATTTTTTGACCGATGGCCATACTTTCCCTCTGTTATATAAAACTTAACAGCCGAGAAAGTAAAAATGCACGGTTGATACAAAACGAAATTATCAGAATTAATTTACTGTTTCATCATAACCAATAGTCATGCCTCTATAATAAAATAGGAAAATAAACTTATCAATTTCACGTAAAAATTATCATCTTTCGGAATATGTTTAATATTAATGATACGGATTTCTTACGGTTCTATATCGCAAGTATTACTGTATTAATGAATTTTTCCGCTTAGCATAGTTTATCAGGCTACATAGTTTCCATAAAAGGCAGGTAAATGCAACTGCAATGAAACCAATGAATCAATAACCGTAATATACAAGGTACTAAATATAAAAAAATAAAGCAATGTAATGATATTTATAGATATTATTTCTAATAATATTTTTCTCCTTGTGTAATTCTTGTGGCATGTAGTATCTTGTTATCTTTTTCCCGATATTTATTTCATAATTCATTATTCGATATGTTCTTCTTAAAAGTTTATCGGAATCATCCATATAATGTTTCGAAAACATTCAGTAGTTCGTGTAAACCAAACAAATTATCGTACAACTACAGTACAGTACATAAACGCATATTTCAACACAAGTACTGTACACATTTTTTACAAGTATTTAAAAACTTCATTTATTTATTTAATTATTTAAAAATATTTCATATTTGAAGCTTTTAAAAATCGAAACGTTGCAGCTCTTCTTCAATCTTCTGGATATTTTTATGAAAATAAAATCATTTATTTTGATATTTTCCCAAAAATGAAATTCTTAATTGCTAATTTTCTGGAAGGATCCTTGTCAAGGTCTGCGTCAATACCTTCTGTTTTAACGTAAACGAGACGTTGTCGGCGATTCCATTAATTATACAACTGATTAGAGCCGGTGCGATTGTTGAATGTTTATATAGAGAAATATTCGAGTGACGTGAGAATGCCTCAAGCTGACAACATTAGCTGTCTCCCATTCACAAGAGTTTGCAAGATCATAACATTCCCTTTCGGGTAAATGACTGCTAACGGATTAATCATTGATTAGAACTGCTTTATTTAAAATTTGGCCTTTAATCGCATTTTATTCTTTATCGTTCTAAATTTTAAGGCATCGATCGACTAGTCGACTGTCCGGAGAATATGTAAACTCTAAAAGTTTTCCATTGATTATTTTGAAACTTCGTTAAACCGAACAGTGTTTAAAATCGAAATCGAGCTCCTATTGGTTGTTTTGAAAATATATATAACCAATAAATTTACATCTCGAGAGATGCCATCCAGTATATATGACATAAAATTGAAAATAAAAATATTTAAATGAAAGTTTTTCGTTATCGAAATATCCACGTTGGCAAAACTTCGATTTGACTTTTCGATATAACTTCGATTCGAAAATTTCAAGATATTTTCATAATAATTGCTTTTTTCAAAGCACTATTCCGATCGAGTTGGGTATTGTACTGGTATTTTTATACATTACAAGTATAGATATTTATACGGCCGTATAAATCACCATTGCAAGTATCACAGAATACCTTCGTATAGGTAGGCATTATTCTTGACAAAGACAGATAAATACGTATAATTATTACCGCAGCGATCGAGCTCACCACCGTGTAGGCATTTATCAGTTAATAACAGAATGAGGCTTGGTAAGAAAAAGTAATACTAATAAATTAATCAGAAAGCGCACCGGGATTTATATACTTTCCAAGAAAATAATATAAAATTAATTTTAATGAACAACACAGTAAAATATTTATGTTTACATTACAACAATTATCTGCACAATCAAAGCTTGTTATATATACTGTACATTATTTAAAATAAGCAATTAGAAATTGTATTATAAACAAAATTAAGTAATTTTAACAGTAAAATTAGAATGCATATGGAAATGAGTCTTCCGAATAATTATATTCCCTGCAAATCATATAATATTTATGTTTAAATCAAAACTTTTAGTTATTTACACTTAAATTTGTGTGTAATAGACTTATCATAAAAATAAGTATTAGACTGGAAATTTGTTTACTCTCACTCCTCGGAAATAGTGTCGTTAACGGTAACGTAACATAAATATTAATCAAAATTTATATAAATGCTTAGTGTCTTCTGAATTTAGATAAATTATTAAAATTCCAAAGTCGTAGAAACCAAGAGGAATTTTGATTATATTCCAAGTTTACATTTCTCACATTTAATTGTTATATTAAACACAGATCTATCAATCACGAAAATGTGAAGCAAAAATAGAAAAGTATACCATAATATTTTTCTACATTATAGTTTAAATCGAATCAAATCCAAAAGAATAAGTGTAGATTTTTCAGTCTGTAGATTCGATATGCTAAGAAATTATTGAAAAAAGTAACAAATTATTTATTAATTATACAGAAAATAAATTTGTTGATATTTCATATATTTTTACATCCCTTTCCCGATAGCACAATACGGCACAATTCTATCAGCCAAATTCTAGTATAAGTGGACACTATTAATTAATCTGACTGGCTGCAAGCATAGGGATTGAGATGCCATAAGAGATTTCTAAATTGATTTAATTAGTTATCACCTAATTATTAAGCAAAGCAAGTTGATGATTCCGATCAGAATAAGGAATATTCGTTTTACATATTTTATCATTAATTACAGAGACTTAGATAATATTTTATACAATACATTATAAGAATAAAGAGAAATTTTGAATGTAAGAAATAAAATAACAGTTTTTTTTTATAGTTTAAAAAGTTTTAAAGAAAATAATGCAAAATCCGAGTGTTGACCTTTGATAGTTTCGAATGTCAATGCAGTTCAGTTTTCATGTCTTTTGTCGAGGGCTGTTGCGTGTGCACATCACAATATTCAGTTTAGTCTAACAATTTTCATTTGTGTTTTAAGAATGGCAAGAATATTGCTAGACGATACTTCGCCATACATAGGCCTATATAAAGAATAAAATACTTAATAACACTTAAACACTTAAATCTGAGTTTAATATTACTTAATAGACAAATATCTATTCAAATTTCGTGAAAAATATGCCAATACCGAATTATAAATGCATGGCGTAGAATTTTTATAGGCCAATTAAAAATATAGCAAGCTATCTTACTGGTTTTCTAAGTTACTGTAAAAACTTTCAGATTAAAGAAGACTTTTATTCTCATTTTATACAGAAATATAACCAGATAAAAAAGATTTAAAACACGAGACTATATAAATGAAGTTTTGTATGTTATAAGTAAGATAAGTAAAAATTGTTTAATGCTCTCCGAGGGAAAGAGGGAAAAGGAAAATAAAGAGTATATATATAATGCAGAAGAAAAAAAAAACGAGATGTGAGAAAAGAAAGTATTACATTCTAAGTCGATCCAGCAAAGAAAATAAGCTTAGACAAAAATACATTCTTTCTTTAGTTAAGTGTTTCATCTAAACAAACATTTTATTCTGACAGAATACAATGTTTATTTAAAAGAAACTAGAGATAAGATAGAAAAGTTATGTAGAATATTTCATTTTAGCACCGGAATTCTGAAAATTAAATAATTTTCTATTTTATTTGCTTTCGCATCATATTTTCACGAAAGATATCCCTGACTGAATACATTTTAAAATTCGACTTTAATACATTTGAAAAAAAATATGCCAAAATGTATTCTTTACTTTTATTTTTAATATAATCTACAATTAAATTTACTATTCATTGATAACCTGATGTATGCAACCGGTACATCACCATCTTAAATTGCTTTAAAAACACCGAAATTATTCCATTTTATCCTTCAAATATTGTTCAAATCTACATGTTAGAAGAGTACAGCCACACCACGTGTTAATGGGCATTAATAAATCATTGATTCGTGAAGCGCGATACTTATTACATGGTGCGTGCCACTTAAAGAACTCGATTCCTTATCGCCGTCCCGTGAATAAGAATTTACTTTAATCACGTGACAATTATTGGAATCTCGATGGCGATAAGCATAAGCCAATTTAAATTTGGCCAAGCATGACTGGAAGGTGGAAGTTTGATAAATTTGATAATTATTATGTTGACTATGACAACTTTACTACGATATTGTAAATTTAATAACAGTAGTTAAATATCGAATTTCATCGATCCACAATTACGTTGGATAAGCTTAAGATGGGTACGTAGAACGAAAGAGAAATTTTATGTTATCTACGATTTAGGTTTTAGAAAACCTTTCATAATTTCTTAATGCGTAAGATTGAACTCTTACGCATTAAGAGTTGAATCTTGCATTAAAAGTTCAATCAATAAAAGTTTTGTGTTGGCGATATCTTAGGTGAATGTTGTTACAATATACGAAAAAAATCAATTTAAATTCTGCGAAATACGAAACCGTAAATCTCGTAAAAAATTAATCGAATTTTACAGAAATTTTTACTTTAGAAAATTAATAATTACAAAGAAATACTGCGCATAAAAAGTTTTCATTAAATGTAAAATTTATGATCAAGTATATTCATGGAAGAATGTAACTTATGTATCATATTTTTACAATAAATATTTTAAAAAATATATATATAATTTTTCATGAATAAAAATAATATTAATTGCACAATTAATCAATATTTTGCTAAATATATTCAGAAAATAAACATATAAAAATTTCAGTTGTGTAAATTAAAATTGTTAATAAAGATAAATTTATATTTTACTTATCATTTAAAAATTTAAAATGGAAACTTCTTTATAATTTACAATATAAATAATTTACTGTACAGATATTTACCTTCAATATACTATAATTTACTATACTGTGCTTACAATAAATTGTTTAGGTTTAATTTATTTCTAAAATAATTTACCATATTTGTACTTATCTATATGAATTATGTAATGATAAGTTACAACTCTTAAGGGTCTTCTGAAAATTATTAGAGTATATTTATATTTAAATTTGAAAATTAAATTTTAAGAAATTATAAGCTAGTTTATGGTTACAAAAATTCATGAAGTTCAATAAATTAATTAATTTTATATTAAATAACCGAAAAATATAATTATGCAAATTATATAGATGCAAGCATGCATATATTGCTACCTCCTAAATGGAATAACAACTGAATAAGTTTAATTCTGAATTTCAAACATTGCGTAGGAAAGAAGAAATAATATATTACTGATATATTTATTTTTATTCGAAATTTAAAAATCCTAAAAAATATTCTTTTGAGACTTTGTTTTAAAATTTCACTGAGTGAGAGGTTCATATTTTTGAAAATATTGATCTAAACCCAATCCATTTGGTGACTTCCTTTTGGCAAAGATTTCTAAAAAATGACTGAAAGCCTTCTTCTTGATAAAAGTATATTATATAATATTCTTCTTTCCCATTATGTCAGTATCCATATGTGAACTTATCATACATAGTGCTTATAATATACTCACTATGTATGAAAACTTTCAGTAATTATAAATTTATTCTAATAACGTTGACTTCTTTGGCATTTATTACAGTTTATAATTCTGGTTATGTTGTTGCTTTTCAGTACTAGAATTTCCAACTTTCTTATACAAAAAAGGAGGACATATATAACAAGTTATAAATACTTGTTGATTAACTGAAAATTATAAAACAATAAATAGGGTTTAAAACTCAATGTTAGAATTATTACTAACTGTTACACGCCACCCTAATCTGACTAACATTAATGTGTTTGCTTTCTGTTACTGTAGTGAGATAAAGATTACAATAAAAAAATAAATTGTCGAAACGTCATCTGCCATTAATACTTCATAATTAAACAAAAAGAAATAATTAAAACTGTACGCGAAAGGGCAATACAGTTAAAGGAGGACTGTTTTCCATTTAACCGTACTGTATTTTAGAAATTAATGGAGTACTTGTCTGTATTACTATATTCTATGAGGATTTCTAGATGGAAATTTATAGAAGCGACAAATACTGTGGAAACGCGTTAAATTCATTACGTGTCGAGAATTATTACAAATTTCCATTATTATTATTTTCTATTATATATATATAAAGCGTCATGAAATTTAAAGTGCGTAAGACTAAAACTATCAAAAACTGCATGAATTTTATGTACTCACGTGTCTTCACATACAATTCGGAATAACCGCCATTTTTTATATCACAATATCGAACCGTTGGTAAGTTATAGTCGTCGGCAACGTTGCCATTAATTACGCGCAGCGCCCCCATGATATTTTTTATTTTTTAAAATTATAATAATAATAATAATTTAAATTATTACCAGTAAATTCTCGAGTTATTTTGAATAAATTATAATTTAGAAAATATTAATGTGCGATAGTATATTGAAAATTCAGATAGAAATATAATTGTATATTACATATAAATCGCTGTAATTAGAATACTTAAGAAGTTAATTATCTACAATGTAAGCTATAGAAAATCTATTATGTAAGATTTAAACATTCAATATTCGTTCATCTTAAGAAAACTATTAAAAGTTTCCGACATTCTTGCTTTGGCAAATTCTCGGAATAAACTTTGAAACCCTTAGAAGAGTTCGAGTGTTTATTGCAGGTATCACAGCTGTGCAGATTAAATTGCAAATGAAGTAATATTCGTTTTAATCATACTTTTACATGCACGAATTGCTTCGGAATTAAAAATTTTACAGACGAAATGTTTCATTGTTATTGTAAAATCAGCAGCAGTTTTTTTTTTCGTGTTAGGTATTCTTATTTTGTAAAAAATTAAAATGATCACTCCTAAAGTTTGATTCGATTTTCGTGCAATGATGCGCCGAATAATAAAAATTTTCTTTAAAGTTTATAAAATTCTTTAACACAACTCAATTCTAGTTTGTAAAAACTACAGAATTTTAATTTAAAATAATAGTTTAGTAAGTCGAAGTTTTATATCGTGGAATAGTCTCGGAGTTTAAGCAGAAGAAAAGCTTATAGAGTCGAAGAAAATTCGTAGAATTTTAGTAAAATGTGCTAATATAACTTCTTCCTTCCTTTACTCTGTCGAATACATGACAGCCGAGTAATAAAGGCCTTCTGTTGCCACGCAACCGAGGATGGATTCGATGTTTTCGTGTTCGGAACACTTCTAGCAATCATAAGTAGCTGAGAGATGTCGAAAATGCCAATTCGAAAATCGAAAAATCATCGATAATGAATCTATATTCGATCGATACGAAGTTCATAGGAAGTTTTTTAGAACGTATAATAGAAATGCCAATTAAAATTCATGGAGAGAAAAATATAGGAATTGACTTTATAGACATTTTACTCCATCCAAGAGGGAAAAATTTAATAAAATTTTGGGCCCTTTTTCGAAACTTTTAATAATTCAGTGTGTCGGAATTAAACAACCTCCGGTGAAAGTCGATATCAAATAGCAAATATTCGTGATTAAAATTGTTATGCAGGAATTTTATACTTTAATTGGACACCTCGTTAATTTGGGATCTAGAGAAAGACAGTTAGAAAGAGATCAGTAAAATAATCAGCCTGCACACCAATCTACATAACAGCTAAATTATAAAGTTAGAACTTTCATTCGTTTACAGGTTATTTATAACGTGTAAACGAATGAAAGTTCTAACTTTATAATGACAAAAACCAGCCATTATTAATATTTTACTTTTTAAGATTTTTTTTATCATATCAACATATAAATAAGGCTGGCCGACTCGAGATAAAATTTTATCAATGGATAGTAAAAGTGAAAGCTGTCAAACGGGTGATAAGAGATAGAAGTTGTATTTGACATCCATCAAGTCAAATTGGCTTTCAGATTTATTTCTTTGCTTTTACTTATCGAAGCTTTGAATTGTTATCAAGATGGGAAGAAGAAAGAACGTCGAAAGTCTGCGCTACTAATGGTGCAAAATAGAATTGTTTAGGTCGAAATTGGTCTCGCAAAGCGGCTTTCGTTGTTGTTTTTAATGTCTAAATGTATTTTTATATATTTTTAAAGGTACTTATAAATTTTAGTAATTATCGATGTTAATCATAAACAATAATTCAAGATATTTTTAAAATAAAGTTGCAAGAATCTGTGGACATTTATAGAAGTGTTTCTTAATATTTTCTGCTGATTGCATCTCCTGAAGTTTTAAAATGTGCTCTCGAACTCCCCGTGAAATTTCGTTTTTTTTTTTTTAAATTATTTAACAGAGTAGAGTCGTCCCATTCGCTCAGGTTATTTTACTTTAACTTTAGATATGTCTAATGCAATTAAGAAAGAAAATTTATCTGAACCTATTCGTCATCATTTAAGTTGCATTTTAGTTCAATACTTAGTTTCAACGAAAAACACGAAAAAATATTTAAAAAGTTTAATAAAAGAAATTTATGTTCATCTTGCAAAGTACTGAAAGTAGCTCACTTCAGGTTAAGAAACATTGTTTATTAACATTTATGGAATCAAACTTGTTAATAATATACAGCGGAAACCTGCAAATGATGGTAATTATAAATATTCTACCATAGTAATTATTAATTTTTACTTAATTTAAAAATCCTATTATTGTTATTATGTGGGATCATAAACATAATTTGATATAGGCAATTATAACTGCTATAAAATTATAATTATTAATAATAGTGACTGTGTAGTAAATGTTATACATAACCGATAGAAGTTACAAACTCTATCAATGCTATATCCTTCATTAATTGTAGATAATAATCACGCAGAGGATCCACAATAGAATTATCGATAATATATTAATTACAGAGCCAAAATTAATGGAAATAATTTCTCCTGTAGTTATTTCAATTCTTATTTTTTTGTTCCGTCATCGGCTGCTTGTGATAGAAGTTGTATTTTTGTAAATAATTCAATTTATAAATTTTATATTTTTATAAATTGGCAAACTTCATTGACAAATGTCGTACGTTCCAAATTCAACATAATCATCTCGGTTGTTGAGATTGTTCAAATCAATTTAATTCTTAATAACCGTCATGTAAATTTGATTAAAATTCAAGTAGTTACGCTTTACCATGCTTCTGCATTCTACTCATCTCCATGGACTTCAATTAAGATTCCGAAAGCGCACTTCAAAATTGGGCTGCCTGGGGTGAAGTAGGTGCGAGCTACGAATTGAGTTGCTAGCATTTCTCTCAAAGTGAAGCTTGTGTACCAAATGATTATATCTCTCGTTCGATTTACCTAAGTTCACAAATAAAGTACTTATATTTTTAATGATTTGGAAAGTTTTATAGAGTAATGAATCCCTTTACGTCACAGTTAAATCCTTGTTTAACTTATTAGTCTTCTTATACTTTTAATAATTAAAGTTCGTATAAAAATACATTTATAAAATTTAAGAGTTTAGTAGAATTCAATAATAACTTATACTTGTATATTTGTTTTTTAGTGTGTCAATGTCAATCTGACAGTACGTTTATTTTCAACTTTTTAAATATAAATAAACGAAATTTTTAGCCTAAAAATTCAATTTTAATTTTAATTAATCAAATATACATTTATTTATTTAATTATATGATATATTATCCTTTACTAAGTACACAAAAGAGAGACAAAAATGTGAGTACTGTTAATTAATATTTTTAAAGTTTAAAAGCATACAATCAAGTTTATGTGTGAATTTTATGGAGCTGTTGCATGGTATAATTGTTAATTTACGTCGGCTTACTATACTTTTAAGCGAGTCAATTTACATAAAATGACACCATTATCTTAAATTTTATTGACTCGAAACTAATGCAATAATAAAAAAAAAAGAAAGAAACAACTGTCACGCGTCGATAACGAAGTAAACACATCGTGCAAGATCTCTTTTAAACTGTCGATATTTTAAAAAGGAAATAACAGAAATACTCATTTGCAGTCTTCTTTTACAATCATTTCTAAACTTCAATTCAATTAAAGAAGAAGAGAATCCAATTTTCTCGGTTTCCGAAGTGATCCACCTTTGGATATTCTCGTCACGTTATTGCCACTAGTAGACACGCCTTCGACGTTAAGAATGGGAAAGGCTCTATAGGGCAAATACGCCCATTATTCTTAATTACAATTTCATACTTTTCCAGAATATTACAGAAAATTGACCACTTTATTTTTATTCGATTACATAAAAGAGTTTAGAAATTACCTACCATATTACATAAACGAGTGTTTGTTAATCGAATTAAGCTTTTTATTGCTCCATTCGTTTCATTAACAATTTCCCCTATTTTAACGAAAAGAAAGAAGAAACTAGAAGAAACTATTCTGGTAAGCAGAAAGAACAATTCGTGACACTTTAATTGTTACTTTTCGTTTAATCTTTAATATTTTTGATAAACAAATATACGAAGATTGTTAAAGACCAGTCGGTTGAATATTAATGTTATTTAAAATGGCCAATTATCCATTAATAGAGATCATAACCGTGTTTAGAGGTGGGTATTTTAGACCACCCATTTACAGGTGGGTGGTTTAGATTCTTATACAAAGAGCCTATCGGCTTTATTACATCTCTGCAGATAGTCAATCGTTAATGCAATTTCTCACAGCTCTTGGAGCATGTTTTAGTTTAAATTGGATAAAAGCTTTAAAAACAATATGCTTTGTAATCATCATTACCGTGTAATTGTCACAGTTAACGTCTAATTACGTAGAATAACTTTTAATTTTGATAGTGTGCTACTTGATCTTTCGAACAGATTTACATTTTCTACAACAATTTAGTTGTAAACACGTAAGAATTTTAAAAGAAAAATAAAATAGAATATAAAAATATGTATAAACCACGTAATATATAGACGAAGAAAAGTATTTTTTTAATTTTATAAATGATCTTCAATGAAAAATTAATGTAGGAATTTCCATCAAGGTTAACCAAAACAGTAATAAAGAATGGAAGAAAATGACGTTTAGAAATTGCTTAGAATGCATTTGATATCATTTTTATGTATGTAATAAATATCGAGAGTGCATTTTAATCTTTGTAGACGAATAATATATCAAAGTCCAGGCAGTGGAAGCAGCTACAGGAATATACTGCATTACTCACGTACCGAACTGCTGTCGGAATACACAACAGTGAATTATATTCGAGACTCGAATATGTTTGAATATACCGAGCTTTCAACACGCTTTCAGTTTCTGAACTGATTGATATATGAACCTGCCTAAACTCGAAATAGGCGTATTCTACTATTGTTTAGAACAGGGGTTCTTAACCATTTTTTGTTCCATGCACTCCTTTTCCAGTCGGGTGAAGGTCACGAACTCCTCGGAATAAGAATAATGATTTTAAATAAATAAAATAAAATTTCAAAAATAACCAATTAACAATTACACAAAATTTCGAAGTACGTACTAATGAGCGTAAGCGATTTTTCCACATGTGTAACAACTGTAATGTAATATGAAAATGTCTATTGCTTCTATTGTTGAAGCAGACCTAGATAACACTACAGTAATTTATAGCATAATAGCATAATTTCACGAGTGAAGCGATGCCTAGTTAGAGTAGAAGATAGTGAAAATTAAGATAATAAGTTGATTTTTTACTTTTCCTAGCCCATTGACCTCGAAAACTTTCTACGCACCCTGATTAAGAACTTGTTTAGACAGTATCATAACTTCGAACACGTTTGATTAATTCAATAAATAAGATAAAAAGTCAGTTAATTTCGTTCTTCAACAAACTTTACTTCTATAAAATACTCATCCGAATAAACTTTCTTTAGAAGTGAAATCGAAAGCGAAATAACTCCATAAATCTTTCAGAAAGTTTAGTTCTATTATGAGTTACTGAAATTGCATAAAATAAACGACTTCAGTTTATTTTCTGAAGTGATAACCATTTTAAAATATCCAAGCAATTTCCTATATCAGCATCATCCAAGTAAATGTATTTTGGATAATGGTTCGATTATGATAAGTTGTGGTTCAATCTGTTTTTGAAGCTAAATTATACCGAGTTTAGAAAATGGCTACGTTTATCCCCAGATCAGTATCGATGGGTTCATCCGTTTTTTCTTATAAAGACGATTCTCCAGAGATGAGATAAAAATATTATTTCAATCCTTCTCGACATCTCTACCGTATCACGTCTTTAAAATTATCATCCGAGAAATGGATCGATATAACTTTTTTATTATAAAGTTAAACAAATCTCTGTCCATTACTTTCACTTCTAGTTTTCTTTTTTCACTTCCCTTTACCCGCAATTAATTGTCGAGAAAGTGTGAAAAGTACACATATAATTACTATAATAAAATATCTACAATGTTTTAATATTTTTTATATGAAAATATAAAATTATTTGTAATTTTTATAAAGTATTTTATAAGCAGATTTTCTAATCTACAAATAAATACTATAATTAACTCATTATCAAAAATACATTACGTATACCGTCGAACCTCCGAACAACGGCCACTAACGAGACATGAAAAATGGCCGTTCGTATGTATTTCGTTTGTTCGTAAAAATTCTCAAAATCATGGCCACTGTTTAGAGGTTTTCGCTGTTGGGAGGTGTCCGTTATTGGAGATTCGACCGTATTTAAATTGTCCGTAGCAATTTAAGCTTAGAGAAACGATATTGTAAACAGTAATTTGCGTAAGAATTCACCGTATATGAAGTACAAAATAATATGTTCTTTTATTCATTTCTCAATTCTGTGTAGGGTTCATAAATTTGCGACGTGTTTATATCGCTTGTCAGATAAAGAAACATTAAATCAAATATAGTTTTTGGAGGAGTTTAATGGATTATTTCGTGTCTTTTACTCTAAAAAATATCATTTTTCAAGCGTGAGAGCTGTTGTCATTTTTTTGTGAAAATATAATTTTATTTCTATTAAATATATTTAAAAAATTGTATATAATAGAATGAAATGTTAAAAATAGAAATATACGTTTCAAATATTTTAGTAGTTAGAATGATTTTATGTCTGATATGTGTAAAAGACGAAGAGAAATTTGTATTATTGAAAAAGAATTTTATTCATTACTCATACTGACAAATCTTGATTTTCTCGTGTTGAATAGAAAGTCGATTTTCATTGCATATAATAGGTGATATTTCATATTTTTTAAAAATAAATTTATTGTATTTTTCACTGAAATAACTTTATCTTTCTCAATTTAACATTGACCTGATTTTGTTTCTTAGAAATCAGATAACAAATCGGACAATCAAAAACATTGAAAACACACAAAAAAGCACGCAAACACACCCACACGTTTTCAATTCTTGGCAATTATCACTATAGAAGAACGTATTTTTACATTCTGCATTTTTATATCGGTGTTAATCCATACATTAGTTTGTATCACTATCCTTTAACCATTCTCTGTGTTTATAACAGTATCAAACACTTAATTACCTATTTATATATTTAAAAAAAATATTTAAAAATAGTGTTAAAATATTCAATTTTTAAAGAAAAGTAAAAGTTATTCACCTTCTCGTCGCTTTAGTTTCCGTTAATGAAAATTCAATAGGTTCACATACGGAACTCACATAAAATACAAAGATTAGAATTTTAAATTCTTGGTATATATTTATATAAACTCTAAATTTATTGAAAAGTTTTCCATTCGAATATTTTATGTAGGAAAAATCCAAATTACAAATTTGCATTTTTTTTTTCAACTTATAAGATTTTTAAAATTAAAATTATACCGGAAAATTCGTGTTTTCATTATTTAGGTATTTATTTCTTGGTAGGAAAAAGTGAAGTATCTGAAAAAATTTAGTAAAAAAATGTAAATTTATTTATTATTTTAGATTTATTTTTAGTTCAAGTCATATATTTGTTTATGGTGATTTATCTGATTTGTAGCTTCTCGGGTTTCCATAGGAAACAGCAAAACTTTGTATGAACTTTTTGAATTTTCTCAAACTTCTTTTCTTCTTCAGAATGGAGAAGAAATATTACTCGATATTTCAACTCTTATTGCAGCTTTTTCTACAGACTCAATTTAAAAATAAATAAAAATTCTTTTAATACGTATACATTTAAATAGATAAAATTTTTTAGAAGAAATTTTCGTTATTTTATCTTTTTAGAATATTAAACAATAATTTAGATAAATTTATTCAAAATGTGTATTTAATACTCAAAAATTAAATGGAAATAATTAGGAAAAATTATGGGAAAATATCCGAAAACGAAGGTGAACCTTTTTGAGTGCACTCGTCATGTAATAGATCTCTTTAAAAGAATTTATTTAGAATTTGTTCCAAAGTTTGAGATTTCGAACGACTATGTTTTAAAAAGTGACACGGATCAAGTAACATCATGGTTTTTTCAATCAGTGTGACATCATGGAAGAAACCATGATGTTACACTGATTGGATTGGCTTGATGAGTAAGGAAACGCAACACATGGGCGATCTGTCAAGGAGAGGTGCCTTTTGGGAGAAGTTTCCACGGGAATCGGTCGCTATTTAAGTGTTAGACACACGAAAGAAACACGAAAAACTTCACGCGGGCAGCCTGTTTGTCATGAGCGAACCCACCACCAAACTACCAATGTTAAGTGGTTTTATCGAATTGGGGATGGTATATTGAACTGAACATGAAACCATAATTAAAACCTGAAATTAGGATAAATTGAAATTTTTAAAGTAAAAAATAAACGCAATTGTATGATATGTTGGATGCCAAAGAATTTTACAAAGAATAAAAGTATGATACCTCCTTTTGGGGACCTGTGCTTTAAGTTTGCCATCTCTTCCATAAGTGATCCACTGCAATAGATTTTAAAGTTATGTTTATGCGATTGAACAAATGGAAATAAGTGTATTTTCGTCTACACCTGCTTTACTAAACGGTTTCATTTAAGACCTCTCAACGAGAAACATCAGAAGCATTTGGCAAGAGCATTACATTTACGAGGTCTCAAAAATTGTTAAAAATTATGTATTCCATTGTATTTCTTTATTGGTTTTCTGCAAAATTTTATTTAAAAATTGTAATATAATTTTTTAACATTATTTTTTGTTTTTAATATACTAGAAGCCTCAAAACGATAATTGGTTCGAGTTTTCCTCGATCTTTCTCAGGCCCTGATTTCATTATGTTACAAACTGTTTTAATGTGGCTTATGTGACAAGTATTCAACATATTCACTTTTTATGCACACAACAGGTTTTTGTGCAAAGACAAATTGCTATGTTGGTAAGAAGTTTACACTTAATTTTGCTCTTTTACAATCTTAAGTTTATTGCATTTATGCGTGGTGTAGATCGAATCTGATGTTGAGAAAATCAATCGAATTATATTCATCAGCAATTTTACAAGTTTTGAATTTTGAAATACTTAATAAAAATTCTACGTAACTTTTGTCATTTTTCTCAAATGCATTCCAAATAATAATATTTGGAAATTCGAACGTCTGGGGAATTCGTCGACAACAACAGCAAAAAAGTCTTTTTGACGTTTGTAATTTTCATTTCTGTAGGTTTAAATGCAATTTTAAGTTTATAAACGAATTTAAACTTTGTTATTGCAGAAAAGAAAAGAATACTAGATGTAACGTTTGTTTCCTCTTAAAGTTTTCCAAAAGAATAATAAATTTTTAAAGTAGTTTTATTCCTATCACTAGATAATATTCTTATCAATCATTTAAAAAATTACAGTACTGTAATTTATTTATGGACAAATGCCAGATACTTCTTAGTATAAAGAAACTTTGGCGTTGAATAAACCACCGAACTTCCATTTCACGTCACTATTTACTTGCCGTGAAATTGGAAATAAATCGAATGTAGCGCTAAATTGAAGTATCTTAATTAAACAGTAAGCATTATGTATAATAACGGGTGTCGTTTCGCGAGTTTCAATTTGATGGTTTAAAATTCACGTAATTTGAAATAACGATGTCATTTGCAATGTAAAATCGTACGTTTTAGTCATTTACCAATACTGAGAGTTCTCTCTTTAATATTCATTCATGTTTATTCTTCGGAGCTTTAAGGAACGGCGTTATATCGAAGTATGGCTGTATCCCTTAATGTTGAATACATTATTTTTATGCTAATATTGTAGAAAAAACGTAATAGATCAATGTTCAAAAAGGAAGTCAAAGATGAATTTTCTTTTATTGTTCCAACTTAATCTGCCCATAATAAGATCTTTATTGCGCTAGAGTAACTGTGTGATTTCTATAAAAGTTAGTTAACCCAAACTTCAATTTTCACTTCTATATTAAATTCCTTGCTTTAGGGATTATGAAAGTTTTAATAGAGTAAACAAATCTGAAAGTATTTTCTAGTCGCACTAAATAGAACTCGATCGTAACTCTAGACATGTCAGAAAATACTTTCATTATTGTTTTGACGATTAAAATCTCTAATATGTGGTAAGATTATTAAATTTAATGTGATCTATAAATTTATATGTGGGTCTTTCTCCAAATTCTCAACATACAAAATCCTCTTTGGAATGTATGCGTTGAGAAGTTATTTTAATTTTCGAATATATGTAAATAAATGAATTTTTGATGAAGTTTCATTATTTGGTTCATTTTTATAAAAGGAATTCATAGTAAAATGTTGCTGCTTGGTGTTTACCACAATTTAACACAGAGCTGATTTTATCTCTACTTTATGTATTTACTTGTTAAACAAACATAGGCCAAGTTCATTTTTTAAAATATAAAATCAAATTTAAACAGTAACTTTTTTATTCGCATCACCTTGTACTGTACATAATTTATAGACGAGGGCAAGTGTATTGCCTTTATTATATTACTTACAGAAAAAAGTAACCTACGTGACATTCATTTTCAGTTGTGATTCTGTCGATTGAGATTCAATTTGTTAGTTAATTAGAATATATAAATTTTCTATCAATTAGATGTTGGCCTTCTAGTTTAATTCTTTTTTAAATAACTTGGCTGAAAAAGTCACATTTAACCGCACCATTAGATGAGATAAAATGTAGAAAAGAAATTAGAAGATTTTGAGAAGATAGTTCTTGTTCAGGCAAAAAAAATTAGAAAAAGAAATCACATTCGTTTAATACGCAAGTAAATAAAAAATAGCTATAATAAGTGCATAAAATGTATGATTTCATAAAGCTTTAATGTGATGAAGTTTCAGTGCAATCTCCTACATTTTAATGGCTATTATATCTGAGATTTGTTGTTGTCTTATAGATTATGCTGTTTACGGCAATATTGAAATGGCACAACTAAATTTATTTATTTAATTTTTAAATTTAAAAACAGAGAATCACTTTTGCAGGGGAACAAATATTCTCAGATTTTTTCTTTTTTTACTTTTATAATTGCAGAGAAAGAAAAGGTACTTCTTGTTTGCAATTCTTTTACAAGACGATATGTGTTAAACACGTATGATTTTTACCATTTGGCTGCATAATTATGGCGAAAGGCTCCATAATTAGATGATAAAGTGTAATCGATTATGTCGACATATCAATTGTATATTTTATAATTAAATCGAAGACAATAAATGGAAAAAATCCTTTCCGATTCTCCAATCGAAATGAATGTTAACGACAAGAAAACTTTCCATCTCGATAGTCTATTTATATTAAATAATAATAAACAACACAATTTATCCAAATAGCAATGCAACGCTTAAAATAGAGTTTATGAATATTTTTCTAAAAAGATATTTCTGGCTTGACGCAAAGGTACTTAGAAAATTGAAGTTATTCGACGAAGAAGAAATCCTTAGAGATGATAGAAGTGAATCTAATCCAACATATACGCAATGCCTTTGGGAGGCAAATAACATCATCTTTTTCCAATGATTTCTGGATTCGAAACAGAATTTCTCTAGGATATTCACTCTTGATGACGACTTTGTATCCATCATTTTGGAAATGCGAGAAACATTATCATTGACAATAATCATACTCTCATTTCCTTATTATAGTCTAAGTACACACTTGTTAATGTTTTATCGCTGTAGTCATTTATAAAGATTAATACTTTCCATCTTTGTGTTGATGAGTCATATTTTTATATAAATTATTTACACAATTGTACGTAAATATTATTACGTGATTAAAAAGAGTACTTAAATATTTTTAGTGTCGATTTATGTAATTTATTTATCAGTCGTTTAATATATCTAATCGATAGTTACTCTACTAAAGTAATGAATAACCTGTTGTCTACAAATTTATTATATTTCTGTTGGAAAAATAAAAAAACAATTGAAATAATAGCATCTTATATATACTAACTTTTTAGAATATGTTTTCGTATAATAAAAATTCCAGATGAATGTAAGCTCTATAACTTACTCTATCCAACAAAATACTAGTAATATTTTAAATACAGTATTATTCGTTAAAAATATGATTATCTTAACGATTATTGGATAAGATGTGCTTCTCTTAACGACTATTGGTCGAAAATATCTTAATGACTATTGGCTGCAAAATACGGTATTGTTAATGAATATTGGCAAAAATGAAGTTTTCAAACGACCATTGGTTCTTTACGCGTAAAAAAACAATTAAATTTATTCAAAAAAGTTTTTAGTTAATAGTAGAAAATCAAATTATAAAAATATCGAAAATTGAAACAGTCAAATTAAATATTTAGTATCACGAACTTAAAAAGTAAATATATATAATTGTATTATAAAATACAATGGCATATTCTGTAAATTGAATAGAATAATTCTAAAAATAAACTGAATATTGAATTACAACAATAATCTTTGAAAGAAGGAGGAAATTAAATTTACATCGAAGGTATATCTGCAAATTAATAAAGGCTGCAAAGATCAATAAAATTAAAGCGAAACTTAGCATTTTCACTCTTTTAACTGACATTTAGGCAACTTTATTTAGTCAACACTTCACGATGCTCTCTATCTTGACACGTATTGATAGAAACGTCGCTTGTGTCCAAATCATAACAGCAATCATATTTCGCTGAAAACAATTGAAATCATAATTATATTTTGTCATTTCATCCAATTTATGTTGACAAGTTTACTTCCGAATCACTAAAAATATCAATTAAACTTGTTACAATCTCTTTTTGCTTCTGCCTTTTTTAGAAACTCGAGAAATTTACCTATTAAAAATAATTTATTTCAGTTTTTTATCAACGAGGTTACCAGACTTTAATTCAATTGAAAATTAAACAAATTTTTGATTGAATGAAAAATTATTCGATGAATATTTTGCCTGTTTGTTGGAAACAAAAAGACTAATTTTTATTTATTTATTTATGTAAGTGTATTATTTTATTTCAGGTTTTTTAACACGAAAAGTTTAAGGTCGAATATATTATCTTAAATTATCGATTGAATATGAATTTATGTAATTAATTTAAGTATAAAATTCTATAATTTTATGAGAGGAAATTATGACACTGGAAATACAAGTAGTTAAAGGGATATTTCCACGTTCAATAGACTGGTAATAGCTTTATAAATTCTTTACGTAAAGTTGTAGAATAAAAATTTAGTATAAGTGTGAAGAAAAATATATACCATTGTATGCGACTATCAATTGAATGAGAATATAAATGTATTCCTTCACACACGTGGCAAATGCATGTTAACACGTCTAATGTGTGCCCACGCATAACAAGTATACTCATTCTGATGTCTGTTTTGTATGGAAACTTTTGAATTACCAAGTATAAAACTTAACTCGGTGCAGATCTTTCTTATAACCAAAATTTATTTGAAAAAGTGCGCGTTAATCCAGATGCACTGTCTTGTGTCGATACGAAAGTGTAACGGTGTGGCAATTTCTTATAACAATTTTTAAATCATGCTTAACAAACCATTAACATTTCTTATATTGTTATCCAAAATTACATTAGTTTATAGTCAGATTTATACATATTTAATAAATCGTAATATTCGGCATTCTGGTTTCATAACTAAAGTATGAGATCTTTATTTATTATGAAACACGAGGAAAATCGTCGAGGGATTTAACATCGACAAAGGATGCTTAATCCGCTCAAAGTTTATTAATAATTATTAAGTAAATCGTTTGAATTATAAAGATCGGCTTTAAAGTAATTTCAATTTTCCTCTAGGAAATACATAAATATAAATTATCGCCAACATCATTTCGTAGATCTTATAAATCATTAAAACAATTACATTTAAAACTAATTTCCTTTCAAGAAGTGAAAACTTTATCAAAGTATTATAAGTATTAACTAAATCAGCGATACTCGAATTAATTAAGTAGGATTAGAAAATTTTCTAAGGGCTAAGTAAGTAAAGTATATCAATTTTCTAATCTGATATGAAATTGGAAAGAGGTAAAATAATGAATTTTACACTTAATTCCGCTTTAAAGACTGAAAATAAATCTCTGGAAGGGTGACAGATTCGTTAAATTTTCTCGGAAGGAAGCGAACCACCGGTCATTTATTAAGTTTTAACGAAGTGCGCTTCCTAACAGTAACGTCGGTCGTATCGGTTATTTCTCCCTTCTATCTAATACCCCGGGCTATAAATTCGCTTAAAAATAATAAATTAAAAAAATTACTACTTCTATGTATTATAATTATAGTATTAAGAAGTTTTGTAAAATAGCCCGAGGTCGTGCAAAGAATAATGAAGGTATTAAGTAAGGATAGTTGGAATTCCTAACGGACTTCATTAAAGTTCTTTTCCTAGTGTGATGTCTTCTGGATTTTCACATTTTTTGCTGCTTCTTCTAGAAAATTACAAATGAATTTTATTTTCTGCTTCGGTTCTGATAGCAATTTTCATTAGAAACGTGCGAAAATATCGTACTTTTCTATTTTATATACAAACATCTATTAATTCGGTAAAGCATATAACATTTGAATATACTTTTTTTAAAAAAAAATTCCTAAATATAGAATATTTTAACCATTTAGGTTTAAATAATTACATAAAAGTCATTATAAGAGGATACGGTAACCACGCTACGTTGTATTAACGATACAAGATGATGAATAAGTGACGCACCATGACGTAGTAACGACACGTTACTACGTCATGTTAATACATTATCTTGTTAGTTCTGTCGTGTTCATCATCATCTTAAGAACGAAGATGATGATGAACACGACAGAATTAACCAACAAGCCAATGGAAAAAGTGCCATCTCTTACGTAGGCAAAGGCACGCACGTTAAATTAATTACTAGCATATTCAGTACGTCCGTATGTCTGTCTCTTTCATTTTTAGTAAAAAGAAACGTGTTAGTTTTTCCTTTCTTATTTAAACATTTAAACATTTTGAATAGGGTCTGTATGTGTACGTATGTGTGAGTGTAGTGTAGCCTAGTGTATAGAGCAAAATTTTATGAAATATTATTACATTTCTCTTATAAGAATCCTTGCTTAGATTGTTATCGATTCAGAAACAGATGGAGAAATGATTAATAAGAAACGACACGGCATTCGTTTGAAATTATTAAATTCCTGATCTTTCCAATTTCGTGTGTATACTTATCGGAAATTTGAATTTGTCGTCGTTTAATATTTAAAAAATAAATATAAAATTTAATGATAAATCCGTTAAAAACAATCATTTCGAATTCTATTTATTTCTTCTAATTATTTACGGTCGAGAGATGAAAATAAATATGATTTTCTTGTTACGAAGGCCAGTGAATACATAATTTACATAAATAGAAGTGATGTAATTTTAAAAGTCACGACTCTCTCTGTAATAAATTAATTTGATTATGCCAAGGGGCGAAAAGAATTTTTTACATAAAAATCCTTCATGTGGGTATTTTTACAGTATTTTTTCGCCTAATTAATAACGTGTAGAGCGGTGTATTTTAACACTCTCTCGTCGTCATTTACAAGCAGGAGGACGAGTGAAGAGCTTAAAATTACAGCCATACAAAGCCGAACAATAAACTTGATGATGGTTTTCCAAAGGAGAGTTTTCACGAGATGACGTCCTGTCTGAAAGAAGAAAATGCTGTTGATGCTCTTCATTCTTAGCAACTCCTATATCTTCTTCCATGATACTCGGTCGCTGTCAACTGTCTTATTTCCTTCGTCGTGGGGCGTGAGAGCACGTCCAATACTTAACGTGACCTTCAGAGTTTGGCAAGTACAAACCCATTTTTGAAAGGCATTAAGGAAAAAATCTTAAAAAGTGAGCTAAGATCAATCGTTTCCTCATTGGTTAACATAGATTCTGCAGACTGAAAATAGGACAGAAAAATGCCAAAAAAAAACGAACGTTTCTAGTTTTATTTTGCGTTAAAAAAACGAATAGAAGTATAAATAAACGATCCCGAATGTAAAAGAAACCTTCAAAATTTTAATGATAAATAGTAAAATATGATAAATGATGCGAATTTATAAAATTAGACGTCACAATTTGAGATTTTATCGATCAATTCTAGCTTCTTTTAGGACAACCGAAATCATTTTAAAGAGCAGAAAGTCAGGTTATAAAATTGTCCGAAGCCTTCTTTTAATCTCTACTGGAGCGTGTAATTTGAAGAATTCGAATAAAATAAATTCTGAGAACTTCATTCACGCTTAAGTGGAGAAAACTGAAGTAATTCGTACTTTACTGTCGGCAATTATCGAATATTTATCGACTTATAGAAATGTGAAATTAAAATTTATAGAATTGCGAAATTTAAATTTACGTGAAAAAATGTAAAATTCTAATTATACAATCGATATTTACAGCAGAATCCAAAAAGTTTTTTTGGAAAATATTAAAAATACGCCAGAAAGTCCGATAATTGGGGTAAAGTTTTCTAAGGATATTAATCCATTTGTGTTAGATATTAAAAAATTTTTAAACTCCATAGTTGTGTTAAAAAAGCAAATTTTATACTAAAAAGTATTTAAATTATCAAGTTTAGAAAGTAAAATTTCTTTATTTATGTTTACCATAGGTATTCCCTTGACAATATAATGTACGAAAGACCGGGACTGATTTCGGCTTAGCATTTTTGTTTTTTTTTTTTTTTAATTTCCCCCTATATCTAAAATATTGAAATTTTCAGCAGTGAATCAGTATATCTTTGGGCATATATAATATTTTTTTCCGATGAAATGTCTTTATATTATTAACCTAAAAATTTGAATATTTGGAACGCTTTCAAATGTAACAATTTGCTCCACAGTGGGGTAAATCGTTACAGAGTGGAAACAACTTTTACACCAAATTGTTTATAAAACATTGGACCTAAGCAAATTAATAAGGGAGGATAAAACACTGTAAAGTATTATTGGAATGCCATGAAATTGACTTTATATACAGTATATCTGCAAAAGTTCTAAGAGACCATTTAACATTTACAGATCTTTCTTTCCTTAACATCCTTTGCTGCTTCGATTTTTGATCTTTTATGAGTTTTTCACTTAAATGTTCGTACCATTCTCTAAACTGAAACCCGAAGACAATGATGTGTCAAAAGTGTGGAGTAAGTTACAATACAACAACGTGCCCCCGAGAGTTCTTTTGCCTTTAATCTAGTCCTGCTCGTAAACTAAGCAAACAACCGATTGGTAACAGCGTGAAATTAAAGCTAATAGTAACATAAACATGTATTATACTGTACAATAACTGCAACATACTTTCAGACATCCAAGCCAATTAACACGTGTAACACAATCAAAAGAAATTAGTTTTAAAATATAAAACTACAAAAACCCTCACAATATTGGCTCACTTGACATTACAAACCCCAAACTTGGGGTACGCTTATGAACAGGCTACGCTGTCTGTGGATTGGGAAGTACTGCATTTAGCAGGATAAGTTAAAAACCGCTGTAACAACTAGCCACAATCTCCCCTATTTCTCAACACTGTTTCGTTATAACCTTACAAATGTAGTAAAATAGAAAATTTAAAAAAATTGCGCAAAAATTAATACTTTAACTTTGTATAATATTTTTAAAGTTAGAAAGTTATAAATTTTGATATTTGACACAGCGAAGCAGTAGTACAAGACGTTTAGTTTATAACTTTATAACCGTTTAAAGTTGCAGAGTTGAAGATGAAACGTATAAAATTTTTAAAATCTAAATTAGCATAAAATTCTGCTTACATAAGTCTTTAGATATATTTATTGAGACGAAAACAGAAAGAAGATTCATTAATAACTAGAGCATCAGTTACGGTAAGTTCTCTGCGAATGGGTAGATACGTCACATCAGAGTGATACAATTAGATATGGTCATTAATTCAATTTTCTCTATTCTTTCCTATTCTACTAATGGACCAACGATACGTCATTTTTCTGCCAAGTTCCACGTTCCAGTTTCACTTATTGCTTGTCACATATTCACACATCAGTATACAGTTTATGTACAACCTTGTCACTCGCTCGAGAAACTTCGCACGCTTCAGAAAACTCGTGATTACTTAAGATAAAAGTAATTTTAGCAGATGAACATATAAAGTTTTATATTCAGTCTATATTTTGGCTAAAACATAATTACTTCTCACTCAAATTATATTCAGTTTCGAAGAAAAAACATGTTTAATTCTATACCATCTGAAAATAAATTTTATTAACCCAGTGGTTTCTGGTTACGATTTTACCTTTTCTACAACAGAAATTATTAAAATATAAAAATCCGGAATAATTACTCCATCAAAAAACGGATATTAAATGAAAAAAGTACGGAATAAATCGAATCGATGGTTGGAGTCGAGTTACATTCAACAGCACCAAAGTAACCTGTTTTGATTAATTTCTTGTTTTCCAATTATTTAGCGGAACCAATTAACATCAAAACTAAATTAATTTGCTTAAATTAGTGAAATTTATTTTAATTCCGGAAGTTTTCGGTGGTTCCAAAAGAGTAAAAGTACATTATTCCATAGTCAAAACTTTGATAAAGTCTGGCAATCTTGAACTAACGTGCGAAAGTTTCCCGTTCATTTCTACCCCCTTTAAAGTAATAATAATTGACAAACTTTTCTGTCTTTAAATGCGTTACATCGATTATTATTCGAAAAGAACGTATTGTTGGCAAAACTTTCCATTTTAATGGAAATTTTCGATTTACTACAATCTCTGTTTCAAGTAGTTTGCAGTATTAGATTATTCCTTTTGGGGCCATCGAGATTCACATAAATCTCACTTTTTCTATTATTTACTTCACCGGTTTCTAAAAATAATAAAAAAAATAAAAATATGTAAGTTTCCTCGAAAATTTTATAAAAATTTAGTATTTAACATACTTATACATTAAAGTTTTTCTTTTTTTATAAAGTAAGAAGTTTGTATTTATGCAAATAAATGTTTTAAATCATTCTGTTTTGTCCTTTTAATACAATAATTATAATAAAAAGGTATTGATTTGAATCCTATTCCATGCTGTATGCATTGTTCTTACCTTCAGTGAAGTATGTAATGTGTACACGATTTATATATTTCGAGTATTTATTATTTAATTAAACATGCAATAAATTACCAATTAAACGATTGTAAATTAGCAGTACACATTAGCAGCGGTCGATCGAGACTCGTATCTTATTATTAATTCGAAAACATTCGTGTTACGCGGTGTTTAACTCAGAAAATTTGGTGACAAAACTGATCAGGCGCTGGATAGACAAACAAACTTTTCTAAGTACTTATCAGATTAAAGTATAAGCTCAAAGTAAATTGGTTGTGCTCAATCGCTTATATTGAAAAGTGTCATCGATTATTGGAGTAAGTAAAAACATATAAACTTATGAAAAAAAGTAAAAGTTATATTAATTTTCTTATCTATGTCTCACACAAAATCAATTTTTTACTAATATTAAAGTATTACCTAAAGTATTAAAGTTTTACTTTTCTTCGGAGTTACCTTTTCCTCTTCATCTATAATTCTTTCGATATAAATTCCCTCCATCCCGTATTTAATAATTCCATTTTTTTTTCTTTTTTCGAGAGAAGTTTTGTCACGTTTCTCGCAATCTCTTCTCTTCTGTTGCCACTCACGACTTTTATTATCACAGTTGAAACCTGTGCCATATTTCTCATGTCCTACAACAAATATGACAAGCGCATTATCGAACACTACTACATACAATTCCGATTTTTTTTTTTAAATTTTGTTTTAAAGTGTTACTAAATTTTATAACTTTAAAAAATTGCATTTTTGCACTAAAAGCATAATAATAATAATAATTTATTAACTTACTCGCAACTGAAATTTGGTTGAATGTTAGCTAAAGAAGAGAGTTTTCTCTTGTCTTTAGCTAATACCCAACCAAAATAATAAATATCTTTCAATAGTAAAAAATAAATCAAAGACAGTGTTAGCTGTCTTTGATTTGTTTTTATTATTGAAAGCTTCGAGTGATTTTCTTCGAAACTTTAGTTGTAATTTTATTATTTTTTATAACATCTTTTACTTTCTTTAAACAAGGAAATATTTAAAAATGAACCGGTACAATTTGCTAGAGAAGCAATAAATGAGCAATGAGATAAAATATCGATTTCTATGTTGGCGTTGGTTTTATCACTGGCAATACTTTGTGTGCTGACAGGTGATTTCCTGCACCTGCTCCTCATTATTCCTATGCTTAAATCTTTGCTATCTGTATCGATGGACGAGTGTAAATCTTCGCTAGTTTCGTCTGTCTCGCATATGTATCGAGAAGAAAATGAGACACTTAATTCTTTCCTTTGTTAGTTTTTAATACGAGAAGAGATAGAAAATATTTTCTTTTCAATTCAATTAAATTTAATATTTTTAATCGTTTCTAGTCAATCTAAAATATCCAATCGTGACAAATTGCATTTAATTAACGAATTCATTCGTAATAGATATATAGGGCCTATATACAGTATATATACTAATAAAAGACAATAAATCTTAGAATTTTATATTTTTCCATCACTAAAATGAACTTTTTATCTTTATAGCACACAATTTTTTTTTTTCACTTGGAACGCGCTCTTTCTTTAGGAGATTACAGACATTATCGCCTTACGTCACTTTACGCGTGTATTAAATTCACATAGGATCTGCTTTTTTTTTTCTGAACAATTTACTAAAAATATCCACCCGTCTTGTTTATCTTTGTTTATAAATCGGTAAATTCAATCTTGCAAAGGGGCATTATTATCAGACTCGATTTTTACAGGAAGAAACTCAAGAAAACGAGACTGACAGTTGCTATGACGACTCTGTTTCGCGACGGTTGCATTTTCCATGACATTTCCATACCAACTGTTAAACACCCCCGCAATATGAATGTGTTGCTCCGAATAGTGACGTCTACTCACGTATTTAGTTAGCCGGACGATAACAGTTCGATAAAGTTGACATAACATTCCAGTTCTAAATAGTTATGAGCTGTTATTCCAGTAAATAAAACTATTCATAATTAAAATATAAATAATAATATTAAAAATTTTTGAAAAATCTATAATCGAAATTTCATACTATTTTGAGTTAAAATAAACATCATCTATAATTTATTACTAAAACCTACTGAAAACTACTGAAAAGAACTATAAATATAAATGGAACAACTATCAAACAGGCCTATTAACCTTTCTGATTCTACGCTTGAGAACTTTAGGACCCAAGTTGTATGTACTAAGCCTGATATTTTGCGTATAATTTAATAAATCGTTAAATTTCATCGTCTAATGTCTTTCGTGACTGAAAATGTCATTTTTCTTGATAGAAAATACAAAAAACAAATTGATAACTTTCTATTATTTCTACTGCAGAAGTCTAGTCTATCTTATACAGTATGTTGTATGTATTTGTATGAGGATTATAATAGGCTCTCTTAGCACGATTCCACAGACTAAATATCGAATGATATATTATTTTACAAATGTAATTTGTTGCCAACATGAAAATAAAATGATGTAAAACTTTAGTTGCATGTGAAAATTCCATAAATACAATCGGTCATAGTGACAAAAAAATATAAATTTTCATGCTTCATAATAACAAATATATGAATTATATTTATAAATATCTTATTGGACTGTAGTTTTCAAATTGCAAACCTATAGATTCCCACTGTCGTTTGTTCTACTGTCTGTCCGTCCGTCTTTCCTTAATCTCGAAAATTAGATGAAAATCGAGACCAGATATGAAAAGTTAAGGGACTGGAGACCCCAATTAACTATATACAAACTTCCGGTTTGAACCGGAAGTTATGTAATATTTTAAAATTAAAATATGATGAGAAATTGCAGCCCGTCATTGTGACGATGTCACAATAATTTATATTCCAATATTAGTATATATTTTTTATTCTGATTCTATAGGCATACAAATAAATCCATGATTTTATTAAAAAATTTGAGCTTTCGTATACGATATTTATCATTATTCATTATTATTTTCGAACATTTAGATCATTAATCAGGAATTTTTTCTTATACAGAAGACTCAACTTCTATAATTTATGTTACGTCATATTTCTTCAGCGTCATTCGATAAGTTAATATTTGCCAGGATTCAAAAATTCGTCTGCGATATTCAATTTTTATTCGAGTCTAATTTCATGATTTAGAGTGTTTACTTCTCAAATTTTTCATTCGTACGTCTCGGCATGTGTTTGACACGTGTCTCCTTTCTTTCCTTTGTGAAGAAACAAAAGACGATGTTTATACGTAACAAAAGAATGTCATAAATTGTTTATCTCGTGCAATAAATAAATACGTCACGCGTTTGGCGACAATATTTCGTCTGATGCAGAAATTCTGTCGCGATCATAAAATTGTATTGTTTTGTTACGTTCTTTTACGTCATAGCAAAATAGAAAACCGGAAGGGAAATTTGGGGTTTGAATACGTTTACTTAAAGAAATTATCTGTATTTTTACTTTGTTGTTCCGCTTAAAAATGAAGTATAATTGTAAAAGTTTCGCCTTTAAGAATAAGATTAAACGATTTCTATCATAAAAAATAATAATAAAATCATTTTATAAATGCTTAATTATTAAAACAATTTTTATTTTAACTCCAGAAAATGCAATTGTTCATTTGACAATACCATTTTAGGTATGAAAAAAGCAGTATAAAAACTTAAACAGACACGAACGAGACTAATTTCTAGACACATTTAAACATATCGAACGCAATTAATGACTACTTTACTCTGTGAAAGTAGAGGAGATCAAGTTTTACCCCGTTATTTAACCATTAGTTTAAGGAAGACATTGATTACTAGATAGAGCGATGCCGTTCTGAATAATTTATTGTCTGACGATGGGATATAATAATCTGTCACAATGGAAAAACATCTCGGTAATGATAACTTATGACGTCGAAGGAAGTAAATCTTGCATCTTCCACGCAGATACATCGATAGAGATGTGGAAATTATTCCAAGCAATCTTTCGAATAAATAGGCTATTTTCTAAATCTATTTATTTCGTTAAGAGGCAAACAATTCGAAATTAATTGAACAAAATATTTCCCGGTTCATTTCAAATCTAATAAAAGAAGGTAATTAGCTTCATTTTGTTTACTATAATCCAAGAAAATGGATTTATCGGCTTTCCAGTCTTTCTATTTTATTTAAATTGTTGACAGATCGGTAGATAATTGGATTAAGTTAAGTAAAAATAGCATTTAAATCATAATTTTGATATAAATTACGTTAAATTGCACTTTTAATTACTGCAAATACTGCGTAATCTCCGCAGCAACGTCGTAGTAAATGGCCTCTACGTCTTTCTTCGTATTTAAATATAATGCCGGAACGAATTTTCTGCATCCCTTGTCAGATTGGGAATTTGAAAAGAAAGTATTTGGAATACATCAATAGAAATTGTTGACATTTCTTCTATTTTCCAGCAATTACCGATGAAAGAAAAAAGTCTATAAACATCAATTATGACGGAGACTGGGACAATGTAATCAATTAATTTTTACTTTCGTGTTTACAGATAAAAATAACAAAGTATCGATAAAATTTGGAGACATTTCTTTCTATTTTCTGACATTATTGAATAATCAGTGACGTTAGAAAACAGGAAAAAAAGAAGAAAAAGTCTCCAACTTCTATTGACATATTGGAAATACTTTCTCCTTAACGTTTTCAATTTGTCGAGCGATGTAAAAATTTCTAGAGTCGTGTCCGAATTTTTAGAAAATCTAATATAAACTTTGGTAGATTTATTCGGGATTAAATTTAATTAGAGTCAGGAAGCGCTTAACCTACGTATCAGGAAGGGAAAAGGGAGACAACTAGCAAACACACTGATAACATGTTAGATATCGACTAATAACTTTTTACTGTAGAGTTTTACTGTTTTACTTTTTACTGTTTTTTGTTATTCACAAAATCATATTTTCCACGATTATATTTTAGAAAAATAGGAGATAAGATACAATTTTATGAATAGATAGTTAAGGGAGAATATACTAAAACATAATTTAGCATAACTTTCATACTTATAACGATTTAAATATTGTTATAATCTTTATATTTTAAAAGTTTCGTATTGGAAAAATCTCCATGAATTAAAAGTAGTGAAGCTATATTTTGATGTTTTCTAAAGCTTGGAATTCTTAAAACGTTTCTCTGCTAAGAGGATTTTACGTATAGAAAACCTAAATTTTTCCTTGGGCCTCACGCTTTTAGAGGCCTCAAAGGAGCGCAGATGTGTACCCTACTCGTCCATAGCTTGCAGCTAGAGAAATCAAGAAATTTAGCTTCTTGATAGGTAAAATTTTAGATCTTATACAACATCAAGAATCTTTTAGAATGAATTTTATATTACGTATCTACATATTTTAAAAACGGGCGTTAATAATCTACTCTTTTCTAGGGTCTGGCACAACCTATTGATAAAATTGTCACCGAAGACATAAACAACTTCCAGTACTTTTATAATTTCAATTCTTTCGATAGGATTTAGTTTAGTATTTATGCAATTATTAAACGAGTTGAGAATGTTAAATTATATTTAGTTTTCTTTGTAAATAATTTCCAGAATAAAATAAAACATAATAAATAACCCAATTAAAATCGAAACTTTGCAAGATGGAAAAATTGTTTCCATGGCGATTGCCTGATATTTTAATACAACAATATTAAATCTATGATATAGATAATTTAATTTTCAGCTTGTTTTCAGTTTTATTTTCGTTATTCTTGTATATTTTATTAATAAAAATCTTAATGTTTCTCTTGTCTTTTTTCCCAAACAGAATTAAAATCGTCTCCTTTCAATATCATTTATATCGGAAGAGTCGAAATTCGATTGAATCTTGTTAAGTACAGTACAAGCAGATAACATGAAAAACTCGCTGTTTATATTGATTCAGAAATATCCTTCGGGGAGTCGTATGCAAAATATCGCCTAATATTCGCGTTAACGTTTCAAGAAATCATAAGACTTCTGACACGAGCGAAACACTGGCGAAAACGCTATCTGAAAATAAACATCTGTTTGTAGAACACGTAAACTGTTTTAAGTTCTTTCGGGCATAAAAATGGTTTTCTATACGGAGAAAATTGAATATGACAAATTTACCCCTTGACCTTTCTGAAATTGTAATTTTC
This sequence comes from Centruroides sculpturatus, assembly GCF_000671375.1. Lineage (NCBI taxonomy): Eukaryota > Metazoa > Arthropoda > Arachnida > Scorpiones > Buthidae > Centruroides > Centruroides sculpturatus. The sequence goes on along the minus strand of NW_019384795.1, from coordinate 44,928 downwards.
AACCTTTCTTGTGGCACTCAACGAGTCACAGTCAACTTATCTACGCGTAAACACAAAGTGACGTTGCAAATCTACACCTTTTAAAATAAAATATATACAAATAATATCACGAAGTAGCGCTATGATTTATTTTTTCAAAATTTTTTCTCAGAAATTTTATAAGAACTTTTCGGTATAGAATATACTTTATTTTTTATAATATATTATATTTTAAAAAAATGGTTTCGATGAATATTTGATTAATTTGAAATTTTGTCCTAACAAAAAATTTCAAGAAAATAAATTGAAATGATTTTCTTGAACACACGCTAATGGAAGGGATCGAATTTCCTACATAACAGAATTTCTATGAAAATCGATGGTTTTGTTGTTATACGTATAGCAATCGAATACATTTCCTCAATAGATATCATTTATAATTGATAAATATGACAATAATGATGTCTATCCGATGATGATCCGTTTTATTAATCGATACATTAGTACACTTATATCAGAAACGAAGATAATTTAGAATTATGTAACCGATAAATTACGATAATTGTTTATCTTTGTGTATTCATTAACTAATATTATTAATTTATATCTTTATATATTATTTCTACAATTTAGATATTGATTAATCAATGCTAACTGCTTTGAATGACATTATTTCTTATTTTATTACAACAAAAAGCGTTAGTAGAAATATTTGTAAAGTATGAAGTTGGAAAATGGTTTTTCAAGTATATAAATTAAATGAAAAGTATTCTGATAATTAAATATTTCATGCAATTTATTTTCAAGTATCTACGTTTATTGAAAAGATCCACCATTTTTCAAATGACGAAGGAAATAATTTTTTGTCAATTTTTATGCATATCTTTTCTAAAATCGTTATCACATATCATAATAATAAAGGAATTCGATCGATCAAATTACTTTTTGCTGTTACGTAACACAAATTTTGTTAGTATTGTTACGTATATATCCGTCCTAGCCAATAAGCGAAGCGAAAGTCCTTCGACTTTTACTGATTCTAATGTCTTTCTAATTGCACGACTAAAAATATTTTCTTTCTTTTGGTCAGATTTTTGACTAGCGAATACACGATTTTCTTTATTTAATTGCAAAATTATTTTCACATTTATATTTTAAAATTACTTCTTATTAGAATTACAATTAACTTGCTTAATTTATGTGACAATAATATTTTAACAAATAAAATGTATACTTTTTTTAAGAAATAAATTTGCGACAAGATTGCATCATAACTTGTCCACATTCTTTTTTTTACTTAAATTTTTTAATAATATAATTATGTTGTATTCTGGCAAAAGATTTTATTTAAAAAATAATAAAATAGCTCATTTAATATTAATTATCTGACGTAAAATAGTAAAAAGTTGACAAAATTAAACGCTCCAAGCAAGGATAAAAAATGTTTTTCTTTTTAATTAATAGAAATTAAGCAAGAAAATTTGATAAAACATCTTATCAGATAAGCATGAAAAAGATTTTCTTATCTCCTCTACAAAAAATCCTATTTTTTGCAGCGTGTAAGAGGTAAAATGACTTTAGAAAGCAGCAGGATTTGTCACTTTTGCTATGTCACTTTTGCTGGTTTTCGGGATAACAAGGCGAGGATAATCTATTGATAGCTGACACGAGTCTAGTAAAATATTTTCTTCTTTAGGCCGAGTTAAAAGTAGATTTAAAACTAGTCTCTACATCTACTAGTCTACATAAAAGCATGATAAATTTTATAAAAATAGAAATTAGAATATCTCGCAGAAAGCTTCTGGTATTACCCTACTCATTTTAATATGAAATATTTAGAATCTCTCTTAAAATGCCGTATAAAATTTCTATTTGAAATATTTATGTAGGGTGGCCATTATCTCGGCAAAATTGGACATATCAGTAAAAAATAAAAAAAAAATTATATTTTATGAACACCAAAAAGACCCACAAAGGAAATGCAAATACAATATTAGAAGTTATAGAATCATAGAGAATTTAAAAAAAATTAATGCAGTTGCAGTTTATATTCATTATTACGAAGTGAATGTTTAAATAATAATCAAATATAAGCCATAATATACTGTATAAGATATAAATGTCTCGAGACTTATTGTATTTTTTCATCTTTTTTGATGTTTTATTGTAGTTTAGAATCTACATAGTCCAGTCACATTAATGTGACCATCTGTCAAAAGTCAGAATGGTCTGCAAGGACAGATGCGTACTTCTGTTGATCTATCGTGCTTTCCTCAATGACGAGTGCACCTAGAGAATGCCACGAAAACATTCCCCAGACCATAATGCTCCCTCCTCCAGCTTGGACCCTTGCAGTAATTGTTGCAGGGTGTTTGCGTTCAGATGCTTCACGCTTTATACTTCAACGTCCATCTGTTCGTTGCAGCATAAAATGTGATTCATCGGAAAAAGCCACCTGTCGCCACTCAGTGGACGTCCAATTGCCGTACTGGCGTGCAAATTCCAGCCTTCGTCGCCGATGAACAGGAGTCAGCATAGGTGCTTTAACCCAGTGGAGTAACGTGAGTGTCAGCCGCCCGGGGCGGAGAAAAATTTCGCCGCCCCTTAAAAGACTAAAATTCAGTTTCGTTACAGAATAAGTAATGAAAAATTCCGTGCTCATTTCAATGCCCGAATCGTAGGTGAGACGAAAATATGAAATGAAATGGTTCAAATTTTTACAAGATATTATTATTATTTATTGTGAAATTTTGCCGCCCTCTAAAAGTGCCGCCCGGGGCGGGTTCCCCTGCCGCCCCCACTACGCTACGCCATTGCTTTAACCATGCGTCTGCTGCGGAGGCCCATACGCAGCAACGTTCGTTGAACTGTCGTTGAAGAGACACTTTTGGTAGCTCCTTGATTCATCTGGGCGGTCAGTTGGTCAACGGTTGCACGTCTCTTTGCCCGAATACATCTCCGCAGCCGTCGTTCACCTCTGTCGTCTATGGCCCGTGATGCACCACATTTGCCATGCCGCTGATTTTTTATAGTGCCATTTTGCCATGCACGGTATACTTTTACCACGGCGGCATGCGAACAGTTTACATAAACATCCGTTTCGGAAATGCTTCCACCCTTGGCCCGGAAGCCAATGATCATACCCTTTTAAACGTCGGATAAATTGCATCGTACATCCGTTACGCCAACGATTGCAATGTGTTTCGCTTACCTCAGTTACCCTTTATATACCCTTTACTGCAATGTGTTATTACCTACCACTTGTGATTAGTTATTTCACATTGATGTAGACAGTAAGGGGTGGTCACATTAATGTGACTGGACTGTGTATATTTTAAACATAAATTTTTAAATTTTAGTTTCAAAATTATTGTAGAATAATATTAAATAAAGAAATTCTATACTTTAATTGTTATCAAGCTAGTGTAAGCAAAATAAAGTTAAGGAAAATTCCTATGAACATAGACCGTCGCTAGTTTTATACGTACGATATCGAGCATCAAAAATTACTTGAAATTGATGTTTTTAACGATAAATGATTGGATAACTAAATGTAGGCGGATAAGATTCATTTTTTTTCAAAGATTGTTTTTTAGAAGGATGCAATTCTGATACAGATTATACGTTTGCTGATATTTCTCATGGGAGCTCTCATATCGTTTCCTGTTCGATATTCTCTCAACGTTATTGTGTTTACGTAACACATGTAATACACACGTGTGTCACATTTATAAACATCGTAGACTTTAATTACATCCTTACTGTTATTAAATTTGTCACATTTTTAGATACTTCGGAAAATTTCATTCATAATTTAATAATGGTTTTATGCAAAACAATGCAAAGAGAGAATCAGTAGCATATGTTTTGACTTTTCTTTAATCTACAGAATTTATTCTTTGATCAATAAAAATTTGATTTTAATAATGCTGCAACTTGTTTAAGTTCAATGTGTTGAATGATATAATTATCTAGTAATTTTATAGAATACTTTTCCAAATTAATACAAAAGTTTCTTGATTCCTGTTTACACAAGTTGCAACAATACCATCAAACATTTTGTAACTGCATCAATATTAAAACATTTTTAACGGTAAAATGACATATATATATAAACAATAATTTCTTAAATTATGCACTTATTTAACTGATTTCTAAATTTAATCCCCGGCAAACGTGTCACCGTTTAATTGAAGAGAATAATTGATTAAGCAAATTAATTTATATATCGTATTTACTTAAGCACGCTAAATAGGCTATTGTGTAATCTAATTAACAAAGATTATTTAAATTTACTAATATTAAACGCAATAAAAATGTGAAGAGTGTCTCTTTAAGAGGAAGAAGACTGCACTAATCCAAACTGAACTTTTTATTTGACGTTGTCGATCGGAGTTGAAATGCCCCGTCTTTCTTTAATGTCAGATGTCAAGGGATATTAGTTTTCATCATCCTTCTTCATCCGTTTTGTTTCTTACGACAGGACATCTCCTGCGCTGTCACTTCTAAACCTTCTTCTCTTCCCCAGAGGTTATACCAAAATAGACAACTCTATCGGAACCGTTCCTCTACGTTTTCCACTCCTTTTTGGCTAAAGGTAGCTTTGTAAATCTGTTAAAATTCGATTAAAGTGGTCAAGATTTTTGAAATTACCCAATTTCGTTGTTTACGTCGACGTAAATGTCTCCTAATGTTAAGGTTTGCATCCTCCTTTACGAAAGTTTGTCCCACCTCTTATAAAACGTCATTTTCGGTGTTTAAACTTTATTTTGGAAATTTACTTCGGTTATTTTAAGATGCCAAATAAGGTAAAAGTTATTATGTGTAAAGTTGTCGTATAACTTAACAAAAAGAAGAGCAATGTTTGTAGAGATGAGGGTTCTTGAAATACTCGACACGCTTTTTCTGATGTTATTGCTCTGAATGTCTGTATCAAAACAGGAAAAAAAATTTATAAACTCGCGATTTTTCACGAAAAAATTGTAGAATTTAACGTGGCTTTCGTTGATATATAATTTTCGATTCTAAGCTTCTAGTTTATAGGAAATGAGAAAATGGAAATAGTCGAGAAATAACCAGAATTGATTTCTCCGCTTGGATAAATGATAGAATTTTCGCAATTTATGCTAATTGTAATGTTCCAAGTTTGAATTTTACTAATTGTCATGTTTCGGATGTACAAATTAAACTAATTCTTAGCATCAGAACTCAATCGATTGTCAAACATATGAATTTGGATAAATTATGCTTGGAGAACGTTATAAATGCGTGACGATTTCTTTCCTTAAATTTAACTTTAATAGTTGTTTTCTATTTCATATATTAATATTCACTCTTTGCTTATCTCACATTTTCTATATACAGGATGGTCCAAAATTCGGTTAACCGTGATTTGCGAGCAATTTAAGGACTTTTGCTACTAAACCATCAATTTGTAAAAGATGCCAGAGTCGTAAATTGTCTATCGAACAAGAAAGATCTCTCATTTTACATAATCTCTATAGCCTATAGTTTTGTACTTGGATAAGATATAAGTTAGTCCTTACAGAAGTTAACAGACTTTCGGACCATCCTCTATATATCCCATTCTTGATACTTAATATATTGTTCGAGAATAATTAAACAATGGCAACTTTGCAGGCTTAACTTTCATATTCCATCAGGTACTCGAAACCTTTTAAAAATTACTTCTCGTTTAATTTTAATAATTAAAGATGTAAAACAGAGTTTAACTCTTCAAATTGAAGAAAATCGAAAGTTAAACAGAGACTAAAGTTACAACTTTCATCCAATTATCCTTTATTATCAAAATAATAAGCATATCTAATCGCTGGTGTTTGCTTTATTCTTTCTAATAAGCCAAGCGATTAAATCGATTAACTGATAACTAAATCGATATTTGCATATTTTTCGATAATTTATAAGGATAATGCCATAACTAATAACCATTAACTTAAGTTATTATCACAGCAGGAAGTTTTTAACATACAAACTTGAAGAATTTTCTTAATTTTTACTTTATTATTTATTACTTTTTAATTGAAAAAATTGATTTTAACTTAAATGATACAAAATTTTAACAATATTTCGAGTTTAAATTCAGAAATGAACAGGAAGATTTAAGTAAAGAAGAGTTTAAAATTTTCTAATTTGCGAAAAGCTCCAATTTAACTGATTTAATTAAATCGAAATTTTTAGTTTTTCATTAAGTTCTTCGATTTTATTTTATTTTATTTTTTGAAAAATCTTGAAACTATCTTCTTAATGAGAACTGACTTCTTTATGTGTATACGTTCATTTGTCGTTTTCGGGTTATAAAACATGGCTTTCGATTGTCATTTTAATGAGATTCTCGATGTTTCCGACTTTAAAACCCGACCGAACTTTGATTATAAAATTCTTATTGTTTTCAAATTTTAGAAAGTTCATTTCTAATTGAACGTGAAATTTCCAATCTTTTTATGTATTTAAATTTATGAGAAAAGATTTAATAAGAAAGAATATTTCGAGAAATTTGACTCGTTCAATTTGTTTTCCCCCCTTCTTCTTTACAACGAATCTGTTACATTTTACTTAAAAGATAATTCATCACTTAACGTTAAAGTATTATTTTCGATTTTTTCGGTAAATTTAAACGTTACTTTTGTTTGTATAAAGAATTTTTGAGAGATGCTATCCAAAAAAATGAATTTACTTAAACGGCGAAGAGCCAAGTTTTGAATTGCACGCTTCAGATACATCTTTTATATAATAGAAAAATTGTAAAATAAGCGAGATTTTCACGTAAAAAAAATCTATTATGTGTACCACTTCATCCAAAAAATTACTCGAAAAATTGAAAGATTTTTATTTAAAAATTTATAAATTTTTCGGCATAATTAAGAACCTGTTCAAATCTGCAAAAATAAGAATTTATTCAAAGAGTTTTCCTTAAAATCTTATATGATTTTCTGAATTTTATCGAAGCAGAAACTTGGTTTTTCTAATATTTANTCTTGTATATTTTATTAATAAAAATCTTAATGTTTCTCTTGTCTTTCTTCCCAAACAGAATTAAAATCGTCTCCTTTCAATATCATTTATATCGGAAGAGTCGAAATTCGATTGAATCTTGTTAAGTACAGTACAAGCAGATAACATGAAAAACTCGCTGTTTATATTGATTCAGAAATATCCTTCGGGGAGTCGTATGCAAAATATCGCCTAATATTCGCGTTAACGTTTCAAGAAATCATAAGACTTCTGACACGAGCGAAACACTGGCGAAAACGCTATCTGAAAATAAACATCTGTTTGTAGAACACGTAAACTGTTTTAAGTTCTTTCGGGCATAAAAATGGTTTTCTATACGGAGAAAATTGAATATGACAAATTTACCCCTTGACCTTTCTGAAATTGTAATTTTCAACCTTTCTTGTGGCACTCAACGAGTCACAGTCAACTTATCTACGCGTAAACACAAAGTGACGTTGCAAATCTACACCTTTTAAAATAAAATATATACAAATAATATCACGAAGTAGCGCTATGATTTATTTTTTCAAAATTTTTTCTCAGAAATTTTATAAGAACTTTTCGGTATAGAATATACTTTATTTTTTATAATATATTATATTTTAAAAAAATGGTTTCGATGAATATTTGATTAATTTGAAATTTTGTCCTAACAAAAAATTTCAAGAAAATAAATTGAAATGATTTTCTTGAACACACGCTAATGGAAGGGATCGAATTTCCTACATAACAGAATTTCTATGAAAATCGATGGTTTTGTTGTTATACGTATAGCAATCGAATACATTTCCTCAATAGATATCATTTATAATTGATAAATATGACAATAATGATGTCTATCCGATGATGATCCGTTTTATTAATCGATACATTAGTACACTTATATCAGAAACGAAGATAATTTAGAATTATGTAACCGATAAATTACGATAATTGTTTATCTTTGTGTATTCATTAACTAATATTATTAATTTATATCTTTATATATTATTTCTACAATTTAGATATTGATTAATCAATGCTAACTGCTTCGAATGACATTATTTCTTATTTTATTACAACAAAAAGCGTTAGTAGAAATATTTGTAAAGTATGAAGTTGGAAAATGGTTTTTCAAGTATATAAATTAAATGAAAAGTATTCTGATAATTAAATATTTCATGCAATTTATTTTCAAGTATCTACGTTTATTGAAAAGATCCACCATTTTTCAAATGACGAAGGAAATAATTTTTTGTCAATTTTTATGCATATCTTTTCTAAAATCGTTATCACATATCATAATAATAAAGGAATTCGATCGATCAAATTACTTTTTGCTGTTACGTAACACAAATTTTGTTAGTATTGTTACGTATATATCCGTCCTAGCCAATAAGCGAAGCGAAAGTCCTTCGACTTTTACTGATTCTAATGTCTTTCTAATTGCACGACTAAAAATATTTTCTTTCTTTTGGTCAGATTTTTGACTAGCGAATACACGATTTTCTTTATTTAATTGCAAAATTATTTTCACATTTATATTTTAAAATTACTTCTTATTAGAATTACAATTAACTTGCTTAATTTATGTGACAATAATATTTTAAAAAATAAAATGTATACTTTTTTTAAGAAATAAATTTGCGACAAGATTGCATCATAACTTGTCCACATTCTTTTTTTTACTTAAATTTTTTAATAATATAATTATGTTGTATTCTGGCAAAAGATTTTATTTAAAAAATAATAAAATAGCTCATTTAATATTAATTATCTGACGTAAAATAGTAAAAAGTTGACAAAATTAAACGCTCCAAGCAAGGATAAAAAATGTTTTTCTTTTTAATTAATAGAAATTAAGCAAGAAAATTTGATAAAACATCTTATCAGATAAGCATGAAAAAGATTTTCTTATCTCCTCTACAAAAAATCCTATTTTTTGCAGCGTGTAAGAGGTAAAATGACTTTAGAAAGCAGCAGGATTTGTCACTTTTGCTATGTCACTTTTGCTGGTTTTCGGGATAACAAGGCGAGGATAATCTATTGATAGCTGACACGAGTCTAGTAAAATATTTTCTTCTTTAGGCCGAGTTAAAAGTAGATTTAAAACTAGTCTCTACATCTACTAGTCTACATAAAAGCATGATAAATTTTATAAAAATAGAAATTAGAATATCTCGCAGAAAGCTTCTGGTATTACCCTACTCATTTTAATATGAAATATTTAGAATCTCTCTTAAAATGCCGTATAAAATTTCTATTTGAAATATTTATGTAGGGTGGCCATTATCTCGGCAAAATTGGACATATCAGTAAAAAATGAAAAAAAAAAATTATATTTTATGAACACCAAAAAGACCCACAAAGGAAATGCAAATACAGTATTAGAAGTTATAGAATCATAGAGAATTAAAAAAAAAATTAATGCAGTTGCAGTTTATATTCATTATTACGAAGTGAATGTTTAAATAATAATCAAATATAAGCCATAATATACTGTATAAGATATAAATGTCTCGAGACTTATTGTATTTTTTCATCTTTTTTGATGTTTTATTGTAGTTTAGAATCTACATAGTCCAGTCACATTAATGTGACCATCTGTCAAAAGTCAGAATGGTCTGCAAGGACAGATGCGTACTTCTGTTGATCTATCGTGCTTTCCTCAATGACGAGTGCACCTAGAGAATGCCACGAAAACATTCCCCAGACCATAATGCTCCCTCCTCCAGCTTGGACCCTTGCAGTAATTGTTGCAGGGTGTTTGCGTTCAGATGCTTCACGCTTTATACTTCAACGTCCATCTGTTCGTTGCAGCATAAAATGTGATTCATCGGAAAAAGCCACCTGTCGCCACTCAGTGGACGTCCAGTTGCCGTACTGGCGTGCAAATTCCAGCCTTCGTCGCCGATGAACAGGAGTCAGCATAGGTGCTTTAACCCAGTGGAGTAACGTGAGTGTCAGCCGCCCGGGGCGGAGAAAAATTTCGCCGCCCCTTAAAAGACTAAAATTCAGTTTCGTTACAGAATAAGTAATGAAAAATTCCGTGCTCATTTCAATGCCCGAATCGTAGGTGAGACGAAAATATGAAATGAAATGGTTCAAATTTTTACAAGATATTATTATTATTTATTGTGAAATTTTGCCGCCCTCTAAAAGTGCCGCCCGGGGCGGGTTCCCCTGCCGCCCCCACTACGCTACGCCATTGGTTTAACCATGCGTCTGCTGCGGAGGCCCATACGCAGCAACGTTCGTTGAACTGTCGTTGAAGAGACACTTTTGGTAGCTCCTTGATTCATCTGGGCGGTCAGTTGGTCAACGGTTGCACGTCTCTTTGCCCGAATACATCTCCGCAGCCGTCGTTCACCTCTGTCGTCTATGGTCCGTGGTGCACCACATTTGCCATGCCGCTGATTTTGTATAGTGCCATTTTGCCATGCACGGTATACTTTTACCACGGCGGCATGCGAACAGTTTACATAAACATCCGTTTCGGAAATGCTTCCACCCTTGGCCCGGAAGCCAATGATCATACCCTTTTAAACGTCGGATAAATTGCATCGTACATCCGTTACGCCAACGATTGCAATGTGTTTCGCTTACCTCAGTTACCCTTTATATACCCTTTACTGCAATGTGTTATTACCTACCACTTGTGATTAGTTATTTCACATTGATGTAGACAGTAAGGGGTGGTCACATTAATGTGACTGGACTGTGTATATTTTAAACATAAATTTTTAAATTTTAGTTTCAAAATTATTGTAGAATAATATTAAATAAAGAAATTCTATACTTTAATTGTTATCAAGCTAGTGTAAGCAAAATAAAGTTAAGGAAAATTCCTATGAACATAGACCGTCGCTAGTTTTATACGTACGATATCGAGCATCAAAAATTACTTGAAATTGATGTTTTTAACGATAAATGATTGGATAACTAAATGTAGGCGGATAAGATTCATTTTTTTTCAAAGATTGTTTTTTAGAAGGATGCAATTCTGATACAGATTATACGTTTGCTGATATTTCTCATGGGAGCTCTCATATCGTTTCCTGTTCGATATTCTCTCAACGTTATTGTGTTTACGTAACACATGTAATACACACGTGTGTCACATTTATAAACATCGTAGACTTTAATTACATCCTTACTGTTATTAAATTTGTCACATTTTTAGATACTTCGGAAAATTTCATTCATAATTTAATAATGGTTTTATGCAAAACAATGCAAAGAGAGAATCAGTAGCATATGTTTTGACTTTTCTTTAATCTACAGAATTTATTCTTTGATCAATAAAAATTTGATTTTAATAATGCTACAACTTGTTTAAGTTCAATGTGTTGAATGATATAATTATCTAGTAATTTTATAGAATACTTTTCCAAATTAATACAAAAGTTTCTTGATTCCTGTTTACACAAGTTGCAACAATACCATCAAACATTTTGTAACTGCATCAATATTAAAACGTTTTTAACGGTAAAATGACATATATATATAAACAATAATTTCTTAAATTATGCACTTATTTAACTGATTTCTAAATTTAATCCCCGGCAAACGTGTCACCGTTTAATTGAAGAGAATAATTGATTAAGCAAATTAATTTATATATCGTATTTACTTAAGCACGCTAAATAGGCTATTGTGTAATCTAATTAACAAAGATTATTTAAATTTACTAATATTAAACGCAATAAAAATGTGAAGAGTGTCTCTTTAAGAGGAAGAAGACTGCACTAATCCAAACTGAACTTTTTATTTGACGTTGTCGATCGGAGTTGAAATGCCCCGTCTTTCTTTAATGTCAGATGTCAAGGGATATTAGTTTTCATCATCCTTCTTCATCCGTTTTGTTTCTTACGACAGGACATCTCCTGCGCTGTCACTTCTAAACCTTCTTCTCTTCCCCAGAGGTTATACCAAAATAGACAACTCTATCGGAACCGTTCCTCTACGTTTTCCACTCCTTTTTGGCTAAAGGTAGCTTTGTAAATCTGTTAAAATTCGATTAAAGTGGTCAAGATTTTTGAAATTACCCAATTTCGTTGTTTACGTCGACGTAAATGTCTCCTAATGTTAAGGTTTGCATCCTCCTTTACGAAAGTTTGTCCCACCTCTTATAAAACGTCATTTTCGGTGTTTAAACTTTATTTTGGAAATTTACTTCGGTTATTTTAAGATGCCAAATAAGGTAAAAGTTCTTATGTGTAAAGTTGTCGTATAACTTAACAAAAAGAAGAGCAATGTTTGTAGAGATGAGGGTTCTTGAAATACTCGACACGCTTTTTCTGATGTTATTGCTCTGAATGTCTGTATCAAAACAGGAAAAAAAATTTATAAACTCACGATTTTTCACGAAAAAATTGTAGAATTTAACGTGGCTTTCGTTGATATATAATTTTCGATTCTAAGCTTCTAGTTTATAGGAAATGAGAAAATGGAAATAGTCGAGAAATAACCAGAATTGATTTCTCCGCTTGGATAAATGATAGAATTTTCGCAATTTATGCTAATTGTAATGTTCCAAGTTTGAATTTTACTAATTGTCATGTTTCGGATGTACAAATTAAACTAATTCTTAGCATCAGAACTCAATCGATTGTCAAACATATGAATTTGGATAAATTATGCTTGGAGAACGTTATAAATGCGTGACGATTTCTTTCCTTAAATTTAACTTTAATAGTTGTTTTCTATTTCATATATTAATATTCACTCTTTGCTTATCTCACATTTTCTATATACAGGATGGTCCAAAATTCGGTTAACCGTGATTTGCGAGCAATTTAAGGACTTTTGCTACTAAACCATCAATTTGTAAAAGATGCCAGAGTCGTAAATTGTCTATCGAACAAGAAAGATCTCTCATTTTACATAATCTCTATAGCCTATAGTTTTGTACTTGGATAAGATATAAGTTAGTCCTTACAGAAGTTAACAGACTTTCGGACCATCCTCTATATATCCCATTCTTGATACTTAATATATTGTTCGAGAATAATTAAACAATGGCAACTTTGCAGGCTTAACTTTCATATTCCATCAGGTACTCGAAACCTTTTAAAAATTACTTCTCGTTTAATTTTAATAATTAAAGATGTAAAACAGAGTTTAACTCTTCAAATTGAAGAAAATCGAAAGTTAAACAGAGACTAAAGTTACAACTTTCATCCAATTATCCTTTATTATCAAAATAATAAGCATATCTAATCGCTGGTGTTTGCTTTATTCTTTCTAATAAGCCAAGCGATTAAATCGATTAACTGATAACTAAATCGATATTTGCATATTTTTCGATAATTTATAAGGATAATGCCATAACTAATAACCATTAACTTAAGTTATTATCACAGCAGGAAGTTTTTAACATACAAACTTGAAGAATTTTCTTAATTTTTACTTTATTATTTATTACTTTTTAATTGAAAAAATTGATTTTAACTTAAATGATACAAAATTTTAACAATATTTCGAGTTTAAATTCAGAAATGAACAGGAAGATTTAAGTAAAGAAGAGTTTAAAATTTTCTAATTTGCGAAAAGCTCCAATTTAACTGATTTAATTAAATCGAAATTTTTAGTTTTTCATTAAGTTCTTCGATTTTATTTTATTTTATTTTTTGAAAAATCTTGAAACTATCTTCTTAATGAGAACTGACTTCTTTATGTGTATACGTTCATTTGTCGTTTTCGGGTTATAAAACATGGCTTTCGATTGTCATTTTAATGAGATTCTCGATGTTTCCGACTTTAAAACCCGACCGAACTTTGATTATAAAATTCTTATTGTTTTCAAATTTTAGAAAGTTCATTTCTAATTGAACGTGAAATTTCCAATCTTTTTATGTATTTAAATTTATGAGAAAAGATTTAATAAGAAAGAATATTTCGAGAAATTTGACTCGTTCAATTTGTTTTCCCCCCTTCTTCTTTACAACGAATCTGTTACATTTTACTTAAAAGATAATTCATCACTTAACGTTAAAGTATTATTTTCGATTTTTTCGGTAAATTTAAACGTTACTTTTGTTTGTATAAAGAATTTTTGAGAGATGCTATCCAAAAAAATGAATTTACTTAAACGGCGAAGAGCCAAGTTTTGAATTGCACGCTTCAGATACATCTTTTATATAATAGAAAAATTGTAAAATAAGCGAGATTTTCACGTAAAAAAAATCTATTATGTGTACCACTTCATCCAAAAAATTACTCGAAAAATTGAAAGATTTTTATTTAAAAATTTATAAATTTTTCGGCATAATTAAGAACCTGTTCAAATCTGCAAAAATAAGAATTTATTCAAAGAGTTTTCCTTAAAATCTTATATGATTTTCTGAATTTTATCGAAGCAGAAACTTGGTTTTTCTAATATTTACGAGATAAGATATAAAAATTAAAAAAGAAATTGAAGCAAATTTACAAGAAGTGGATGAAAGTGGGCCTCCAAAAGCGTACGAAAGATTCGCGACATAAAAGCTGGGGTAGAGAGAGAGATTAAAAAAAGAGATTTAATAGTGTGATGGACATTTATCTAGAGTGGAAATCAAAGTATTGTCGTTACACCTGTAATGTTGGAAGTAATCCGATTGTGTTCCTGTTCCAATGACTTCTTCAGTCACCTGCAGGCTCCAAAAAAGTCGTCTGGGAAATACTTAATTGAAAGTGTCACCGCTTTCGCGCTTCACTGCCTCCACTTCCTTCCTTCGATATTTCCATTACTTCTCCTAGAAAAATAATTATAAAAGTAACTGAGCCGTAACCCCGCACCGAAAAATATTAATATGATGAAACGCAAATTTAATTTTTTTTATTAGATAAGCGTGACGTTTGATAAATTTCAAAAAAGTGACTAATTTTTAGTTTGTTTTCTAAGGCTCGTCTTTGTATCTGGTGATGCGCACGGGGGATTTCAGCTTATATACTTTGACAACAATATAAAATTTGAATTTTATCAATTAAACCGCGGCGACGAAAACATTGTTTAATTATAAAAAAATATATGACTTTTATCTATATTTAGTCTAGGAACAGAATGGCATTCAATTCGGAGGTGTCGTGGAAGTACAGATCAATAAAAGGCAATGCCTCGCGACAGAAAGTCATCATCAGTCTCTGTCATCGTCTCCACCTCGAGTGGTCCTTTAATTAATATTTATTTTTAATCCCTACCCCAAATATCGCTTTAATTTAATCCAACATGTCCTTACACAAGGTCACGCACTTCTACATATTTATGTATCTACAAGAAAGGATGAAAGATCGAGGAAGGACATAAGTCGAAATTAATTACCAAAACGAAGATTGATTAAAAGTGGCAGATGATATTAATAGTTTCTGTTTCCTTCACCAGAACTTAATTTAACTTTTGGAAATAAATTTTGATCTAATCTCTTTATTTGAAAACTTCGAACGGAGTTAAGATACTGGTTAAATAGCTTCATTCGGATTGGTGCTGGAGTAAACTAAGGAATTCTCAAAAAATAATTGTGTTCTATTCGTTTATATACAAATAAAGAGTAATTATTGACACTTAGAGAAATTCTTTTGTAGAAGAATACATTGAAAGATAATACCGGAGGGAATAAAAAGAAGAGATTTTTTGTAAACACACACAAAAAGAATTCCGGGATGTTGTTCGAGTGAATAGAATTTGTTGTACTTCTGTAGAAACCTTTTGCATTATCTGCTTTCAGAGTACAGAGGAAGCAGAATGAGATTACGTAAAGAGAAGTAACCTTAACTTTTCATAGAATTGATAAAAGTTAATTTCTTTTCTAGATGCAATTAAATTCTTCACTTGCTAAAAATTACTTTTGATTTTTTTTAATCTAAAAAACTTCCATAATCCTCCGACATAAGTTTCTTCACTCCGATCTGACGATGAAATTGTCATTGGATTTGGAATTTATTCTCTCTTTCACTTCTTTTTTTGATGCTGTTCTTTCGTTTCTTCTTAATTTTCGGTGCAATGTTTTCAAATTTTTTCTGACAAATAACATTATCAATTTTTTCTCTCTACAAACAAAGAGAGCTTTTTTGATCTTTGTCAGATTGAAAAAATATTTTTTCAATGTTTCTTCAGTAAATACAAAGAATATTTGAAGAATTTTATTTATGTTTTTCATCGAATAAATATTTTGTCTCGAAATTTATGGTTTAAATTAAGAGAAAAACTTCGAAATACTGTATTATAAATATTTTAAAATTTTATATTTTTGTACTTTTAACTGAAAATAAAACAAAAAATGAACCTGTTTACACATTTATAGATATAAAAATGTTAAAAAATTCTTTGAAAGATCCTTAAGTTTTAATCTTAATAAATTTAAATTTTATAATGAAAAATTTAACCTTTCTTAAATAACTTTTTACATAAAAATTAATATTTATTTAAAGAATTGTGTTTTTGTCTCTCTTGTTTTATTAAGAAGAAAATTTCTTAATAAAAACACATAAAAATTTCGATTGTTAACGTAAACATCTGGAGGAAATTTTCGATAATTCCAAAATTGACTTCATCCGGTACATAACGAGTGTAAATATAAAAAGAAAAAGAAAAAAAAATCCATAGTCACTTGCTTGATGGACAAGAAAAATAAACTCGTTACAAGAAATATCAACATAAAAAATTGATGAAAGGGAATAAGTACGTGTCTATATAAGTCGTAAATTGTTTCATCTTTGTTTAGTGTTATATTAAGGTATTCGTTGCCGTGATTGGATCCGTTTTGTCTATCTTAAGTGCAGTATCTCTAACTACAGACACTAGGAAAATGTCACGATCGTTAAGAGTTCATTCGTCTGTTGATTGCTTTCATTTACAGAAGTTAATGATACGAAAAATGATGATTGCACCTTTCACAAAATCACAACAAATCTGGTTATAAGTGATTTATTTATGCCACAGTGAATACGATTGTTTGGTACACAAACATAGGTGATAGCCTGCAATTTTACTTATTATTTAATGAATGATTTTCTTTTTTTATTCATAAATAATTTACTCGATAGCCTGTTAAAGTCATTTCAGAAGAGGGGAGCGATTGCTAGTAGAAGCGAATTTCGAAGGGAAGTTTCTCGAGTGGTATACAAATAACGAGTTTTAGTGCCGATTGTTGTATTGCTGCATGCATTATTTCTGTTCGGAAAGAAATGCTCGTTGCTAAGCTATCATCTTAGATGAATGATGAGATTTGATCAAATTTCTTTTATCTTCTGTTTATAGTAAATACTTTAAACATACAAGACCTGCTTCTCTCCATTGTGTGTAACGACGTATTCTTTTATGGAAGAAGAATTTATTGAAAAAGTTAAGCTTTTCATGCTAGCCTTATAGAGACTAATATAAGACTATTTTAAGTCGTTTTGTAGCAATGAAAACAAGGTTTATACGATACGCAAATAGTGGTATGGTATAAACAGAAAGTTATATCCCCATATTGGAATTCGAAATAAAGATTCGTTATTAAGAATTTAAGTATTTCATGCTAGAAAATTAAAAAAATTCTTATTTGTAGCCAAATTTTTATAATATTTTGAGACCAATTCGTGCGTATCAGGCTCATTCCCAATGGGCAAACTTTCCCGAATTGTAAATGCGTATTAAGACATTAATATTCAAAAAAGTCAAAATTAGAAACTCCATAAAAGCCTTATGACATTTGTAAATTAAAAAGAAAAAGGTAAAGCTTTCAGGAAAAAGTGAAATTACTTTTTCATTTTCATATACAGAACTCGAGTATGACTTTAGCAGTTTGAATTTTTCTTCCGTACGATTTATTCCAGATCAAGTTCTAAATGTTCTTTTTTAGAAAAGGAATGTGTTAAAAACAATTAAGATACGCAATATTTCTACTTTCTGGCATTAAAACTAGCATCTAGAAGACATTAAACACTTCAATTCATCATCGTTGTACGGAGATTAAACGTAGTCTTCCAAACGTGACTGCCAGGCTATAAGTTATGCTCTATATTTAATGATGATGTTTATAGTCTGATGAAAGATTTAACTTTAAAATTTCCTTTTTGTTCCTTCGATCCTTAGAAAAAATATTCATAAAATATGAAGAAGAAAGTGAAATAAAACTGAAAAAGAAACTTCCTTTTTAAAACAGTAAATAAAGTTCTAAAGTGTAATTTTTGACTACCTTGAAAGTTTTAATCGAGTTTAGTTAAACTAATTACGTTTTTTAATTAACTTAATACATTTTTAAATACACTATTGAAGCGCGACTAAAGATCAAAGCATTATTTTTATTAAATCTTTTAAAGTAAACCTTTAACATTCTTTAAAATACGGTCTATATTATGTACTGTACGACATAAATTGTACTTTGTGAAAAAAAATTATAACGATTTTAGATAAAGAAAATTTTATATATTGTAAAAAGAAAAATTTCTAAATATTTAAATAAAAGATATAGAATTTTATAAATAAAGAGCAGATCAAAGATGGAAAGAAGTTGGTGATACATCGAGATAAAAGTTATTGGATTATACAAATACTTTTATAAAACTTTTGTTTTACTTTTTAGGTATAAAAGCTTTGTAAGCATTAAAGATGCTTACAAAGCTTTTAAATTATAGTTTTGACCACGTTTTTTGCATGAATATTTTAAAATAATTTTTAAATATTTATGCAAGAAATGAATTATAACCGATCCCATTAATGCAATTCTTATTTATTGAAGACTATAAAATGAAATTCTTGTTTATAATTTATATAAAAATATAATTTGAACGCGAAAATATAATTGAATTAGTCATATCTGTTTGCTTTAACATTGGAAGCGTTAGATGAGGGAAGGGGGAAAGTAATTGTTTTAATAAATGTTCTACTTTGATAGCATTAATGTGACGAAAGTTAGCATAAACTTTGGTTTCTGTCGAATGAGCTTTCATCGTTTAAAATCTTAGATTTATGGCTTCTATAAAACGACAAAAGTAAATTACAGTCGAGCCAGAAAACAGAGATGTAATCTCTTTGTACTGTTTTACAGATTACAGCCTCGGAAAAAAAACGAAAATTAAATAATAAATTTCTATAGAAACAAAATTTATTTTTATTATTCTCTTATCTCCAAATTTTTATGATATCTTACAGGATAAGAAAATGCGATTATTTTGGAAAAAAATTCGACAGATATAATTAAATTCGATTATTCCTTCTTAAACCGATGATGATAATTAAATATAGAAACAGGAATAATTTAAGAAAAATCTCGTCGTAATTTTCTCGTTTTTAACTAGGTTTTAAACTTTTTTCTTCTAATTTTCTGGTTTAAATATTTTTAGAAATTTTGAACGGATAGTAAATTTGATTGAATTATGCATTATCAGTTGCTGGTAAGCTCGCTAATTGACCTTGATGTTACGCTACATGGCAACCATTTTACCATACCTCTTCACAATTTTCCGCTTTAAACAAATATTCATTAGTTAAGTAATTTTTAGAATAAGATTATAAAACAATTCAAAAATTTCACTTTTCGTCACCAGAGGTTGGAAAAAATTTCGATAAATAAATTTTCTATGTGCGAAAACTGAATTACTCAACTTCGCTCTGCGCGTTATACGACGTTGTTTACGTGTTATAAAGTAACGCGATGGCTGTAACACTCTGTAACTGACTTTAATACAAAATTTACTTTTAACCTGTGAAAATCGATACAGGTTTAAAAAGTAATTTGTGATGCGGTCGAAATATTTACCAATAAAGATTGTTTGCTTACCTTTAGAAGTCGGCTTTAAATTTTCATTAAAACTTAATATTAAAAAAACCCTACCCCTTTCTGCAGGCTGTTTATGGAATGTAATCTCCGGGGATTGGCTGCAACACTCGACGAGAAATCTAATCTTTGATCAATATTTTGAAATCCAATCATGGAACAGAAGTGTGTTCAACGTGCTTATAATCGCTTCAAATAGCTGAAGAGCAACGGTTGCCTGGCAAAGTCTACAATAATGAGATCAAGGCAAGAGTTTGCGAAACTTCCAACACAATGAATTTCTACCTGTTATTATTATTACGATCCTTTTACTACGTTTTATGACAATGATACAAGACCAAAACCGTATTGTATTTATTAATAATAGTCCGGGAGTGTTAAAAATAGAAGAATCTTTCGCGTCCAGTTGTAAATCTGAATTACTACAAGTGATGATGCTCTTGGGATATTGCAGCTCTAGATATTTATTGTATGATGACATAGAAATAAAGAGATATGAGAATGTCGTAAAATGACATTTCCAGTTATTTATACACTCTTCTGCTCTTACATAATCAAATAACAGCTTGTTATAACCGTAACTCATATGATACCAAACCAATAATTACCAATAGAAGCTATAATGCATTAACGGTACAAACTCGCATAATTAATAGAAACTTTATTAAAATTACAATTAACAATTATGCATAATTCATAAAGTTTTATTACGTGAAGGGGATGGCTGGAAAACTAGTGTTGTGCGATATTCCACAGTTCAGAGCTAGGTAAATGGCTAATGATTGTATTCGCCAATAAAGAGTCGAAAGTCAAAGTCAATAAATTAGCATACATTTTACTTTAGATACAAGAGTTCTGATTGGTTAACTTCAATTTTGTTGGTGAACACAGCCATAATTTTTTAGTTAAATTTCTTGATTATGGATTAAAATTACATTGGCATCGATCTGTATGGCTATTGGGGGAGACGGGCCAATGAAAATCAAATTTGTCATTGTCGGGTTTTGAGTGGATACAAAAAAAATAAAGGTTATTTGTTGTGTACATTTCTCGTTTCTATTCCGAAACATAGTATAAACAAAAATTCGTACGTTGGGAGAGGAACAATTTTTCCGTTTAAAAATATTGGGAATGATAAGTCCTCTCTGTTTTATACAGATGTAGTACAGTTTGTTCTTGTAAAATTAATAGCATGTTTGAAATATTCTGAAGTGTTTCCTGATATTTTTACCATATCAATCACTATATATTTAAATTTACTAGAATAAAACATTCTCCCAACTTATACGAGCAGAGTAATGTAGAGTAAATTGTATATTTTTAAGGATTTCACAGAAACTTTATTAAAATTTACAACTTAGAGAAAATTCTTAAGAAGGATACTTCAAAGTTCCTTAAAAATTAATCTATTCAATGTAGAGGAATTCCTCCACAACCCAATAAACGACACCACTAAACACTAGTGATGAGTTCGAGTCCGTTCGTTTGGATGACTACGTAAAGTTTTCCAGGTCTTCTTCGTCTGTCTAACATCTAAATAGGTGCCAGTTTACCACAGAAATTCTTTGAATTGAATCCCCTAATGACAGATTGCCCACGTGTTGCATAAATCCAACCGTAATTCCACATTGCAAACTTTAGAAAATTCTTAAAAATTTATTCTCCAAGATATATTTTTATATTGTAATGTATTTATTCGATAAAGGAATACATCTCTCGAATTCTCTCTATTTATAAAAAAAATTTCTCAATTTATAAAGAGATAAAACTTTTTTTAAGTGAAGTAATGCGTAAATGTGTCAAATTTACTTTTAAGAAAAAATTCTCATTAAAACAGATTGTATGTACTCATTGTTTTTAATGAGGATTTGTTGTCGGAAGAGGACTTGTAATCATTAATGTTAGTCGCATTTACCATGGACAATTAATTGTCTAACAATTCACAAAGTAATCAAAATGGATTACGAGACGTGAATTCCTTATACACAGAATTCAATAAAAAATATTTTCTAAATATATTTTTTATTCTTTACACATCATAATGCATGAATGCGTGTGTATAAAATATGCTATTATGTAAAAAATTGATATAAAATTATTATTTTCAACATTCTAACCGTACAAAGTTTCATAAGACACAGTTTTATATACTTTTTATAAAATAAATATCGTCGATAAGAGCAGGTATATGCACTGATAGTTTGTTATTCGAGAATACTTTGCAATATATAACAAGCAACTAACAATACAGGCAGAAAGTAACAATACGGAAGGAGCTTACCATCGATTCGCTATTATAAAAAATATGTATTTTGATTTGTTTCCTATCTTGTTTATTATAAAATAGCTATAAAATTTTTAGTTAAAATTCTAATCTCGTTAATTCTTGTGTTATTTTATTACTAATTTTCCCGAAAAATGCGATAGGATAATGAAATAAGACAACGCAGCACGTGGACAAAGGACTTTCTATAACAAAATGACCCCTGTTCAAGTGTTACACACGCGAAGAAAACTCGGAAAATTCCACGTGGCTAGTAAGTTGGTGAGGCGCGAATCCGCGACTAACTTCCAGTGTTTAGCAGTTTTATCCACTCGAAACCTCTAAAAAATAAATTCCATTTGAAAATTTTCTATTTTATCCAATTGTGAAATAAAATTACATTTACTAACTTTTCTATAGAGATTTTTAGATTAATATTTTTAGAATTTCAATAGAATAAAAAAACACTCCAAAGAAAAGTCAGCAAGAAGCATTTGGTGTGTTTAAAGTAAGTCAAGAAAAATTGAATGTCTAAAATGATAAAAATAATAATAATAATAATGGTAAAGAGAGGAAAGTTTTGAGATTTTATACCAGATACAGATCATTAAACAAGAAAATTCGGTAGAAAGAGGGAGGAAAATAAACCGGAAAAATCAGTGACGTCCATAGTTACAATTTATTCGAATATTTTTCCAAAACATTTTTTTAAATATTGTATTAACAAATGTCTACTTATGATTTATTACACGATAAATATTTAAAAATTCATTTTAATAGAATATAACGTTACAATTTATAAATGACGTACTGTACTTGTAAAATATCCTGTCTAAATTTCAGACACAATGATCTTGACGCGTCGCTGGTGCTGAGCGACACGTCAAGGTCATTCAAGGTTATTTATGTTTGACATATTAAATTTTAAAAAGAAGCAATTTGTGTTCGTTGTTGTAATATAATGCTAAACAATTTGATAAATGAATTTTATACTGAAACTAATTTAAAGTTAGGAATTTCTGCCGATATTTGTATAGTAGGCAGGATGGTGGAGGCAATAATGGCGCCAGTCTATTTGTCTTGGTAACCCGGGATTGAATCCCAGGAATGTTTCATGACGGTCTGTCCCGACTATTTCGGGCCAAATCTCTCACCATCGTGGGCCTGTCCAAACCCACAATGGGCCTGGAAAATAGGCCCTTTTAGTGCCCACAGTAAGGCAAGAGTCAAAAATTAAAAAAAAAAAAAACATGTATAACTCTGGAAACACTAAATAATTTTTGTATTTAATTGCAAATGATTCTAACAATAAAATTAAAATTTATATGCAATTATTTAGTATATTTTATTTATTTTCTTGGCACTAAAACTATTCTAATTGTTCATTTAGCGTGTTTAATCTGGATAATTCAACTTGTAAAACTGATTTACATCTCGGCAATCCCCTTTAATGAGTGGATTTGGAATTTAGAAAGCGGTCGATAATATTTTCTCCAACAATTATAATTAAAATAATAATAATAATAATAGTGGTGGTAGTAGTAGTAGTAGTAGTAGTAAAAAACGCAATAAAGAGGGGAGATATCATCAATCATCGCCATTATATTTTATCGTTCTTATGTCATTACGACCAACACGTGTCACTAATAAATTAAATTCAGATGAAAAAAACGGAAGTGAATAAAAAACACCCACCTTAAACATCCTGGTATTACAAGTTACCATAATTTAAAATTTTGTGGAAATTCTTAAATTGGTTTCTATAAAAAATATTCCCGAATTAAACGTGTAGGAGCTCTAAATTATATATTTAGATTATAACCAAAATATTCTAAGAAACTAAATTTAACATTTCAAGTAAATTACCCCTATTCAACGCCTTCTGAAAAAAATATTTAGCAGTCAAAATGCAACAGAATTTAGTATGGTGACCTTTCGGGACATGTGGAAGACATCTCCGTAAAATGACCTAGTACTAAAACTTGCCAGTGTGGCATTTTTGGCGCCGAAAGCAACATATAAAACAGTTTTATTTGTGGGGACACATAAAATTGTGATTTATCGAGAACGTGTTGCAAATTCGGACTCCTCGAATGATAGTAGCACACCGCATGTAACAAGCATCACAGAGGATCAATTACTACCATTGCCTTTAGATTTTACACCTTCAGAATGGGCACCAGCATATCTAGGGGCTATACAGACCACATTGAGCAGTATCACCTGCATTGCTAAGGTCGCTAGTACGTGTCTTGTTCGAATAAAATGTTTGTTGATCGCAGCGCCAAAACTGCCATACCGGCGAGTTCTGGTATTAAACTTCTACAGATATATCTTCCCCGCGTCTCGAAATGTCACCATGCCGAATTTGGTTGCATTTGGACTGCTATATATCGCTGTACACAGCTTTGGACAAGGTTGCTTTAATTACGATCAGCCGGTATTTAGATTATTCCAAGAACATTTCAATGTAGAACTTAAATTTAATATTCAGAATATTCCGAATAATTTTAAATAGGCATATTATATTACCGTAAATTAGCTAATAATAATTTAAAATAATTTAATTTTATACCTATTTAAATACTCCGAACAGGCTATAATTTAGCCTATAATTACTTCGAACAATAACCAAGAAGATTTATTCACGACACTTCCGTTTATCCGGAATGATAACAAATCATTAGTTAAATTACAATATTATCCCGTTATCCGGAGTTAAAACAGATTAATTCTGTGGTCAGTTGAAGTTTACAGTTTATAAATTTTGAGTTATCGCTGCGGTCAGCATTAATAGAGCAGCATATTGACAAGTTAAAAATTACAAAAAAAAGAAAAGAAAAAAAGCGGATTTTTATCAAAATAAAACTAAATGAACACTCCGAAACTACGTAAATCAATATAGGCACAAGTCGGCTCGACTTCTTGATAATCGATATGTAATTTTAATTAAAATTATGGCGGCTCGTAAACCTTTAAAACCGTTTCTACCAGGTAGCAGTTTAGAGCATTTCCCATCTGTTTAAATGGATAAATAATGAAGACGATGGCACCGTTCAAGTGCTGATTGCACTTTAATATATTGAAGCCGATAAGTTATTTATATTGGAGACTTAAAGTCGTGTTAGAAACAAATTGCAAATGGTTATGTGGCGCATTAATATTCAAGTGTTAAACTATTACACGCTTAAAACTTTAAGTATGTTTTAAAACAATATGGCTTTCGTCTAATTTCGCATTTTACAAATTTTTAAATTGAATTTTATATGTTCTTAGAATCGAGAAAGATTTTTATAGTAATTTAAAGTGAAAATACAGAGTGAGTTACTCGCCTACGGATCAACAATCCATTAGGAATTAGCCCAAAATAAGAATTTGTCACTGGACTTACATCAAATGCTTCGTCGAACAAATTCGTGACTGGAATAATAATTCGTCAATCCCTTTGGTAGGAGGAAAGTTGTTTCTGCATTAATATTCTTAGGATTTTCTATACACAACAAGCATTAGTCGGTGTCTAAAACAACATCAATTAAACCTTTTATCGAAGATAAATCCAGTTTATAATCTTTCTCGTGATAAAAGATTCGCTTAAAAATGGGCAAAATGTTTAATTTTACTTCCTCACACACGCGATTTAAGTTTAAAAACGATCAAAGTTTCCATCGAAGATGGCAGATTTTCATTTTAATTATAATCAAACGAGCAGTTTTAAGAGCTAAAATGCCAAAGAAATTATAAAAATTTCATTTTATATTTCTGTAGGAAAGAACAGAAGAAACTAGAAAAAGGTTTTAGTTTCTTGTTACACGTTAAACACTGTAATTTAAAAGATTGAAGGCGAAAGTGAAATGACGTCAGAGTGAAAGTTTAGTCAATGTCGATAAATGCAGATATTAGAAAAAAAGTAGATTCTGTAAGAGTGCCATTACGCATATTATAGCTACGAAAGGAAGCCAGTTTAGAAAATGGATTCGTGTTATGACGTAACAGTTCGTTTTATCAATACGTAAGAAAAGTTCCGATCAAAAAGAAAGGTTACGAAGCTACTGATGCTGACTTCACATTTTTAATTAAGCGTCATTCCCGTGTTACAAACCGAACAAGCGTAGCCATCAGTACAGAAACCTAAAGCATTTCTGGAAACGAAGCGAAAGAAATTACGCGATTCATACAAATAAAGTGTAGAAAGTAACGATTCAGCAGATTTTCTACCTCGTTTAACAAGCTTTTAATCTTTAATGGGAGAGGAAGTAGAATTTTTGAAATAGTTCTGCATCGTTTTATAATGTTTTAAATACTTTTTCATTGTCGTTGTAGAAGTAAGATGCGCGTAGATTAACTAATTACATATATAAATGCATTTCCGTCGACTTAATCGTGGGTTTATCAGTTTGTTAACGTCTTGTTAGCGCCTTTCTAGTACAAAAAAGCATTAATTGACGCTTTCTCTTTTCTTTAGGTCGGTCTTATCTAAGTGTATATTGTACGTCGGACGTCGTCCTTGTTTCCATGGCAACGAAACCGTCATTCTGGGCAACGAGCCAGTCAACTCTCCACTCGCCGACTTGACGCCCAACTTGTCACTCGCTTCGTTTTCCTTCGACAACAAAACGTCACACATGTTGGATATCGGCGAAGAGTAGGATGAATTCTCACACTCGAGGCATCGTCTGCGAGGACTATAACGACACTTACGTCAACCAAACCGATTGCGCCAATGTCAATTACTCGGGCGCTATCAACGATACCGGCTCGGAAATCGCATATTTAGATCCCCATTACTACTCTATGAACTATAGGGTGGTGGGTACCATCTTTCAGAGCATCATTTTCGTGGTGGGCGTGCTGGGCAACATCATGGTGGTGATAGTGGTGATGCGGACTCGAACTATGCGTACGCCCACTAATTGTTACCTGGTGAGTCTATCCATTGCGGATTTTCTGGTACTGATCTCTTCCGTGCCTAACGAGATCTTGGCATATTACTTGCTGGGTGACGAATGGATATGGGGTAGGGCCGGATGCGCCATATTCATATTTTCCCAATACCTTGGTATCAACGTCTCTTCTCTATCCATCACGGCATTTACTATAGAAAGATACATAGCTATCTGTCATCCCATGAAGGCCCAAACGGTTTGTACCGTCAAACGTGCCAAAAAGATCATTATTATTGTTTGGTGTTTTGCCTTTATGTACTGTTCGCCTTGGCTCTTCTTGACCAAAACCAAGCCGCTGTATTACAAGGGGCACACGAATAAGGAAACGTGCGACTTCGCAATAAGGCGTAAAGATTACTTGACCTACTTCTTCGCAGATCTCGTCATCTTTTATATTATACCCTTGGTCATATCCTGTGTACTCTACGGCTTCATTGCCAAGATACTTTTTTCCAACGACATACCTAAATCTTCGGGAAAAACCAATGGAGTCCTTAATGTTTCCGATTCGAAAAAATCTAGCACAGTGGGAAATGCTAGAGTTCAGGTGAGTTTCCTAACACTTTTCACCTTCCTTCTTATCTATAATTATTCGAAATTTGCACTTTTATAAAGGAAACGTGTAAAAAAACACTAGAAATCTGTATCGATTTTGAGCATTATAATTGATAAAAATCGAAGTTAGAGGCGTGAAAAGATAATTTCTTTGAAAAATTTTTCAATAAATTTTAGATAATTACACTTTACTTTTATCTAATTATCAATTAATCACCTCATACAGCGACGCAGCTACTAACATTTTTTTTATCGTTACGTATTAAATAAAAAACACTCTCTTCTGTTTGTAGTAGCGCCGTCACAGTTTCCTAATTCAACTCAATAAATTCGTAGATAGACAATTCGGTATGTAAAACAAATTTATAACTACATCTGCAACCGTATACAACTAATAATATGGTGATAATGTCTGATTAAATTTACGATTTTAATTTAATTTTAACGTTTAAACGGCAGAATTCGTGTCTGGAAAGTTTTAATTGTCATTTCTATGTTGTCAAAAATTTTAAAAGGGACTGTTAACGTACACGAATTGAACCAAAATGTAGTTTTACAGATACTTTATGTATAAAAAATGTAAAAAAAGTAATTGTTTATAGACAATTCTCGATAAAGAAATCTTCAACTTGCATTTTAAAGTTAAAAAGTCTCGTTTAATATCATTTTTATCGATTAAAGTTTCATGAAATCTTCACGATATAAATTTCTTTTTTCATTATTTCTTAGACGAATTCTCTTCTCAATCCAACAGCAAATAATCGATTTTGATGTATGAAAAAATTCCTGATGTTTGCATCTTATATAAAAAACTTTTTCCTTCTCCAAAAATAAATTTTATGATAAAAGTTTAAATATTAGCGGTTAAAAAATAAAAAAAATATATTGAGGTAGTCACGTTTATTTTATAGCTAATTACGAGAAAATTTATGTTTTATTGCTGATAAAAAATTTATTTGTTGAAAAATTAATGTAAAAAGTCTTCTAGTTACACTGGATTTTCTGTATTTCTTTTAATTTTCTGTTTTTTTGTAACGTGAAAATGGTGAAATTTACTTATTTTCAGGTCCGTGTTATGTTATAACAGCTGGGAAAGTAATAACGTAACATGTATGTAAGAACATTGTAAATATAAGAGGAATATTTCCCTTTGACGTATGGTCGATCGAATGGTAATGATTTCGATCATTAAAAATAATTAAAGTTTATCTCGGAATGCGAAGTTAAATTTAAATATAAGCTTAAAATTTTATCTAATATAATTAAGTTCACTTGTTTATCTACACGAGTAGCAAAAACAGAAGCTTTAATAAACAATTTATGAGCCTTATAATTACAAAACTTCAACTTTAAATTAATTAATAAAAGAAATAACAAATCACGAGTTAAAATTCTTTCACAAGAATGAAATTTCCTACAGGAAAATTAAAATTTTTTTACTCTGTTCTTTCAATGGTTTCCTTAGAGTAGACATTATTTGATATAAGAATATCTGTGACAGAGATTTTAATTTAATTATTTAAGTGATCAGTAATTAATAATGGCCATTATCCGTGGTGATAGGTTAGAGTGTAACAAGATTATCTTCCAGCTATTTAAGGATTTAATCATTGTTAAATTGACTTAAACTTACTCAGGAGACAATCAATTATTGTCAAAGCGATTTAAATATTGTACAAAGCGACTGACGTAATGAAATTTCGTTGTTTTATTCAACAATATAATCATAATTATTATAGACTTTGTGCTGGAAAAAATGCAAAGATTGTTAGCTAAATTGAAATCGCGAATTGAAATGCTTTCAATCATTAAAGCCAATATTGTAAGGTAAACATAAATTCTGCAGGGTGTTTGAAAGTCACTTCCAACTTTTGGAAGTTTCATTCTCCTATTGTATATGCTCAAGTTGCATGAAACTCCGATGGGCTTTTGTGTGTGAACGGCTCTGTGACAGTCTTAATGTTTTTATTTCAAGACGTGAAAGAGCTTTCATATTGTCTGCTTTCTGCCACAAATCCCGTGTCATCGGCTATATAAAAAGAATTGTCACCGTTTGATGGCAATTTTTTATTATCTTTGAATCTTTTCACGTTGATCCCGCCAACAACTTTGAACTTCAATCATTGAGCCTCGGACCTCACAACGAGAATCAATTTTGGCTCTGCCTTGTATAGTTAGAGTTCTGGTACTACAATGTACTGTTCATAAAAATGAAAACATAACGGCATAAAATGGGCATTTTTCCCTCTAGGTATCGCCTTCTAATATTTATAAAGTTTATCTAGTCGTCAGCTTAATTTATAAGAAGCGCATTTGTATGTCAAATATGAAATAATCAGACATCATAAAAGTACTGAATCTCGATATTTTCACAAAACCATGTTTAAGAATAGAGTAAACAATTTTATATGCTAATATTCACTTTTTTAAATGATGATAGCTTCATCCGATTTTGTAAAGTGCAAATGGATTTGATAAAAAAACATTCCAAATGGCTATTAAAGGAGGGAATCGGCGGTTGTATCGATAAAACTAGAACGTGAAATCGTTTATGCAAATTAATTTTTAGAAAATATCAGTAAACTTTTTTATATTTTAATTTCTTCTTACAGTTTATTTATATTTAAAAAATTAAAAAAAATGGCAGAAATATTTTAGAAATGCTCACTAAGAGTATAAGCGGTAACGATCTTGCGTGATATTGTTACCAATTATTATGGGCTTTAACCATAAATATATGTATATATTATATCAAATGATATAAAAAACCCTCAATTATCCATTATTATCCGGTTTCTCTCCTCATATAGTACATAACGGAGTGTTTAGATAAAAAGAAATGACTATTTTAAACAAAAATCAATTATCTGGATATTCCGAATGGCCGGAGGTCCTAATTAATTCCGGATAATTGGAGTTTTATTGTATATATTGCTTAATAATCGCCTAAATTATAGTTATTTATTAACATTATAAGAAAAATAAGATGAAAATGTAATCAATCAGGAAATAACTCGTAATAAAAATTGTCATTTTGCTTCACTTTCGTAAAATTTATTACGGAAATTACTCAACTCGAAAGTGATTTTGGATAAAATTATTCAAATTTTAACAATTTTCGTTGGTATAATATTAAATTAAATCCATCAATAATTTAAATTACTTAACAAAAACCAATTTAAAGTTTTCTCAATGGCCATAGCAATATTTTGTTTTTAGATGAATTTAAACTAATTTTTGAAGATTTAAAAAAGAAAAAAAGTGATTCAGTTTGTAAATATGCAAAATTTTAATCTACAAAAATTTAAAATTTAAATATTCCAGCCACTTTAAAATGGTTACTTCAACATTAAATCGAGAAAATGATTTAATTTTATAACTTTTTACGAGAATCTTTTTGAAAATAAATAAAAGGATATTATAATAAACATTGAAAAAGGTCACACGCGCTGGTCTTCTAACAACTTTATCCTTGAAGTAACCTAATTATCATTAATTGACCACGTGACCGTAACTGCACCTCGGTTTGTTCTCTGCCACAACTTGAAAAGTTACACACAAAAAATAGAACTTTTACATATTAAATAAGTAGAAATTATTCAAAATTACGATGCAAAATTATGATAGATGAGAATTATAAATTGGTTATGATAAATACCGACATTTTTTTCTGTACAGTATTTTTTTTTAATATCACACTTCTATTTTATGAAATAAAATAGAGTATGATGCTTATTGTAATTAATAAATCAGTTATCCATTATTATAATTATGTTTATATAATTGTAAATTAAGTTCGCTTATCTCGGATAAGATAAACATTTAGTTATCACTTCAAAGACTTTATAATATTTATACTTAAATTATATATCTTATACACGTTTAAACTTCATAATAAACGATATTTTATTTATTTAACTTAAATAAATCGAAACCTTTATGATGAAACTACATTAGGAAATCTTTAAGATCTTACATAATGTAAATGTTCAATAATTAGTTTCATTTAAAAGCATTAAGACTAACACTTTTAAACAGTTTTAAAGGTTCAATTTAGCTATTTTAAGAACTGTCATCGGCACATAAAGTTATATAACGTACATACAAAGAAGAAAGATTTCTTGCAGAAGATTGAGATGTCGTTACATAAGCTTTTCAAAGTAAGTAATTCTTCTGCAAATATTAGACAGACCGATAATCGAAACTAATTAATATAACGAGGAAACAAATAACAACGCCCTGATCATAAAAGACATGATTAATATAAGATGTCTTCTCCCCCTTTAGAGCTACTTCAATATTCGTGCCTCCCTCCTCAGATTCGTATGGACAAAAATATTTCAATGTTACTAGGAATATGACAACAGAACAATAAAGTTTTATATAAATAAGTAGTAATGGTAGCCATATAAAATATCTGATATATAAATACATATAATGCTTAAGAATATATGCATTATGTATACGTACAGAACAGTATTGTGCATTACAGTTAAAGAAAAATCTAAATATGAAACGTTGGTAGGCCCTACTTACAACGAATACTTACAACGATTTAAGATATTGGAGGCCTTTCTCATTGCTTAATAATAGGGCCTTTTATTAAAAAAAGTAGATAATCCTAAACTATATCGTTTTCAATCGGGCCCTTCTTACTGTTATAAATATCAATAAGTACAAATTCTCTTAAGAAATATCTGTAAATATAAGCATTGTCATAAATAATCAGAATGGCGGTATTATAAATATTATAAATTATATAAGTTATAACTATTTATATGATTTTAGTGCTTCGATATCTTACCTCTAGTCATAACATTATACGATACGAATGCGCAATACATCCTATTATATAAATGATGCCTGTACTATGTATATTATAAAATATTTGCATCCTAATTAATATAATTTTATCGTAAAATATATCTGCACAAAAAACTAACAGAACCTATACGGCATACAACGCGATCACTCATTTCTTTTGAGTAATTTATCATCAATGATCGATCGTAAACGTTTTTATGATAATATTATTATTTTCCGTACGACATAATTAATTTAATTCTATTATTTTAGAGGGGGAATTAATTTGATTTCCTTTCGTATAACAAAAACTATTATTTGTCCACATTTACTTAATATAATTAAATGCCTCGATAACTTTTCAAGTATTATCATCAATATAATCAAATTCATCAGATTAACTATAAGTGAGGTTTCGAATCTTTTTCCTCTTCTTAATAACCGGATAAAGATTTCTAAAAAAGTATTATCGAATGAAAATGGTGAGGAACTATTTTAACACGGCCCTTTTAATTATTGCCGCAATTAAAAGAGCAATTTTGGATTTCGGAATTTTCTCAAAGAGATGAAAAAAAAAGAATTTAATTTTGTCACGTTATTAAAGAGAAGATTAAAAGTTGAAAAACGTGATATCGATAGCCTAAATCGAAAATGACAAAAACATCAGGCAAAGAATGGAAGAGAATTCCGTTAATACCTTTTAAACTATAGAAAATTAATCCCGGAACACAAAGAACGATTGGAAAAATGTGAATTTTTCACTCGAATTCGTCTGTAAAAATCATTTTATTCCCGTTTATCTCGCATTAATTCGATGCTTTTGAAGTTCCTGTTTTAAACATCATCGGATTCGGAGTAATTGCTTCTGATCGTAATAGTTGTACGAGATTGACTTAATTAAATTTAGACAGAAAAATTACTGGTAAAAAGCAATTTTATGTTAGAAAAATATTAAAATTTTTACTAATTTTAAAGGGGCGATATTAATTTATGTTCGATCAAGCGCGATGAAAAGGGAAATCTCTTAGTATGTGACACATACTCTGTCGTTACAACTAACCGAGTGATGTTTATCTCCCGAATTGTAAGAACAAAATTGGAAGAGAGATTGTAAGCAATAAACAGTGTTTGTGATGAGGTTTTGAATATAAATAGTTAATTTCTGTTGTGAATTGCAAGGAGAACGTCATCTTGATTCACCTCGCGATAGAAAACACAACAAATATTCTCGAAATCGTGATTTATTTTAATAATATAATAAAGATTATTTATTAAATTTATTTAACGTTTGAAATATGAAAGGTTTTAAATATAAAACATTAAAGATTTTTATTAGAGTAATATAATGTTGCGGTCCGAGTAAAAGTTTTTTAAAATTAGATATTAAATTGATACGAGATATTTATTCATCCCCAAGATTATAAATTATCATTAAACATATTACTTTTGTTCAAATTCACTGAATAAAATCCTCTTTAAGCCCCATTTATAGGCCAGACCATTCTTCAAAAATACATCATAGACTGAAATTTTAAAAGAAATATTCTGATTTTTTCTATTATTTTATCTTAAAAATGTACAAATGAAAGTATTTTGCTCGGATCATTCATCAAATCTTCCATCTAATATTTATTGATGCTGGAAGAAACTAGAATCTTGTTAAATGGCTTAGTGGAGCGGTAACAGTATTTGAAGTTCGTAACATGTATTTATTTTCGGATAATGGCCCATACTTCTGAGCTATATTTGATACAGCAATCACATAATTAACTATTAATCATCCGAACCCGTGACACCATCTTCCAGCAAACAATTGCAATGGAAAGTACTCCCGACTGTAAATGTTTAATGAGATAACAATCGGATATTTTCTAAATTAACTAAAGGAAGTCGTTTAGTATCTTTTTATTGTAAATTATCTACAAGAATTTGTTTGTGGTCGAGTGGATTGAAGTAAACTACGAAGCAAATATTTACTTTCATGCAGCACCCAACAATAGCGTGACAAATCGCGACATTTATGGTCGTAAACATTGAGTAGAATTTATGTGTGGAATTTTGTGTCTTTTGAGAATTTTAATTATAATTCCCCTCTGCATCGATGAGTAAATCATAGAAAAGTGCTGAAAGTGGTTAAGGATTCGTAAAGATGAATTTGCTGAGAGTTGCAGAATTGTTACTTAAATATAAACCATTTATTTATTTATATTTCTTATTAGGATATAGTAAATTATGATTTTCATTTATAATATTTCTAAAGTTTTAAAGATCTCGCTTATGCAATTGTTTACGTTTATATCATTATTATCCAATTTATCTTCCGTTATGTAGTTGAATATATGATGAAAAAGAAGAGAAGAAAAGTGGAGTTACTTTTTTTTTATAAAAATATAAATAAAAAATTCTCACTTTATAAAAGAAAGATAGAATTATTTTTTTCCTTTCTACTCTCCTAACTTACCGCTAGCCGTTATTTTTTCACAAAACAATAAAAGAAATGAAACCATTAGAAGAATACCGCTTACTCAACATAAAATAAGTTAATTTCTCAATATTTTTCACCATTTTAAATAAATTACAAGATATTCTTTCACAAACGTTTTAGAATTTTATAATACAATTAAATTTTAATGTATATTACCAATTTGACAACAAATTTAATTTTCTATCTGTATTTTAGTTTTATTTCGTGTTTTTAGAAGTAAACAACGATAATAATTTGTAAAGAACATCCGTCGATCCGGAAATAAAATTAATTTTTTGTTTTCATATTCTCGAATGAAACTTGCATTTATAGGAAGTGAATCAAAATATTTTACATATTAAAAATATTTTTTCGAACAATTCCTTAAAATTAAAAAAAAATTTATTTACGTTTGTGGCCATCGATCCAAGGCCACATTGTTTATTTTTTATTATTAATTTTCATCTCAGTAGCATTATTTTTTTTTAATTTTTATTTTTAATGTACGAAGCTTAAATAATAATATCGAAAAATAAACTCGATATAATTCTTATATAAGCGATTAAATCTTTGTATTTGTCACGTATCTATGATACCTACAAGAAGCGCAGCGCATGTACTGTACTATACGGTAGAGTACAGTACTATACATAACTTTCTCTTTGAAGTAAATATAATAACTTTTATATTAATTTTCTGACAAATACATATATATATATATTTTTTTTCTATTTTTCCATTTATTCTTCATTACTTCCCTTTGACGTATGGTCGATCGAATGGTAATGATTTCGATCATTAAAAATAATTAAAGTTTATCTCGGAATGCGAAGTTAAATTTAATCATATTTATTTCTTAGACGTCAAAAATATTTGAATTAATTAAATTTCTTCCAGAATTTTTCGAAAATAAACTCATTTATCCGTTTTTTAGAGTGGTTTATTATTGTAAATGTAAAGCGTAGAATGTGATTTAAATGATGGAAACGATTAAACTGAATAAAATGTTTTTATATATTTATAAAATGAAAATTGTTTCGATCGATTAATTTCTTCATAAAAAAAATCTCAACATCAATCAATAATATTAGTTTCGAGCATAATTTCTTCGCGAAGAATCAACGAAAGAATGTTTGCCAGCTTCAACCTCCAGCCAAAAACGAAGAAAAAAAATTCATAAAATGTCGATCAATTCATCTAAAAATCAAGCTTAAAATTTAAATACAAAAAATTTTAATAAAAAATTCAAAATTTTATAATAATATATTCAAAAATGGATTCTTGTATCGAAGAATTCAACACTTCATTCAATTTTGGTACAAGACGTTTCCTTCATTGATTAATATCGAAGTTGAAAAAATATTTTTAATATAATTTATCAAAATTTGATTATACAGTTTGATTAATCGAATCTTACACTCGGAGACTGTCATGAAACAGGTTGAAAATATTTTATCTGGAATTCTTGATAACTCCATTCACTTGACTCCTGAAAAAGCATCTTCCTGTTTTTCTGGTTCAGATGTTGCCACTGACTACAATCGTTCTTTCTGATAGGAATTTTTTGCTTTAATATCCGATACGACTGTTTGCAAAAGTCTCTTTGATGTTTTGTATCTTCTTCTACTTCTANTCATTAAAAATAATTAAAGTTTATCTCGGAATGCGAAGTTAAATTTAATCATATTTATTTCTTAGACGTCAAAAATATTTGAATTAATTAAATTTCTTCCAGAATTTTTCGAAAATAAACTCATTTATTCGTTTTTTAGAGTGGTTTATTATTGTAAATGTAAAGCGTAGAATGTGATTTAAATGATGGAAACGATTAAACTGAATAAAATGTTTTTATATATTTATAAAATGAAAATTGTTTCGATCGATTAACTTCTTCATAAAAAAAATCTCAACATCAATCAATAATATTAGTTTCGAGCATAATTTCTTCGCGAAGAATCAACGAAAGAATGTTTGCCAGCTTCAACCTCCAG
The DNA here is from genome assembly GCF_000671375.1 of Centruroides sculpturatus. Classification (NCBI taxonomy): domain Eukaryota; kingdom Metazoa; phylum Arthropoda; class Arachnida; order Scorpiones; family Buthidae; genus Centruroides; species Centruroides sculpturatus. Next base: position 8,197 of record NW_019384795.1, on the reverse strand, counting down.
CCAAAAACGAAGAAAAAAAATTCATAAAATGTCGATCAATTCATCTAAAAATCAAGCTTAAAATTTAAATACAAAAAATTTTAATAAAAAATTCAAAATTTTATAATAATATATTCAAAAATGGATTCTTGTATCGAAGAATTCAACACTTCATTCAATTTTGGTACAAGACGTTTCCTTCATTGATTAATATCGAAGTTGAAAAAATATTTTTAATATAATTTATCAAAATTTGATTATACAGTTTGATTAATCGAATCTTACACTCGGAGACTGTCATGAAACAGGTTGAAAATATTTTATCTGGAATTCTTGATAACTCCATTCACTTGACTCCTGAAAAAGCATCTTCCTGTTTTTCTGGTTCAGATGTTGCCACTGACTACAATCGTTCTTTCTGATAGGAATTTTTTGCTTTAATATCCGATACGACTGTTTGCAAAAGTCTCTTTGATGTTTTGTATCTTCTTCTACTTCCAACAAAGTATACACATTTTGTTAAACCGAATTAACCGATGTCTAGTTTTATTTTTTTACCGTATTCTTTTTTTATTTATTATTTTTAATAATATTTTGTAATTTTATTATCTAATTTTGGCTTAGTTTATAGCAAATTATTTTTATTAAAAAACTGTTATTATTTGAAATTTTTTAAAATATTTTTTCAATCAGTTTTGAAGGCCAAAATAATATTTTAAAGTAATGCCTTTTCTGCTAAAAAATTTATAAAACTGTTTTTAATTAACTGGTTTACGTGTGTGTGTGTGTTTTTTTTTTTTATAAATTATTATTTTATAAAGACTTAAATACTAGCTTATACCTTAATTTAGCGATAAATAGAAAAAAAAGCTAACAAAAAATAAATTTTCTGCTTAAAGATTTTTTTGGTTCGGTAATTAAGCAAAAGTTATAGACTTTTTTATTTTTAAATTCGCTGATTAGTCAAACAGCGCCACTCTTACGTTATAAGCATGTTGATTGGCTGACTGTCAATTTGTTAACCAATCAAATGAAAAATACAGTTTAAAGTTTAACAATTCGCAATACGTTAACAAACATGTCACGTGATTAAAAGCAATTACTTCGGCATTGTTATATTTAGGAAAATAAACTTCCCAACGCTTTTTAAAAATTTTATTTAATTAATTTATTTGTGTAAATGAATAAATAAAGTTAAAACAATTTAAGATTTGCTTGTTAATGGATCACGCGAAAGTTTACGATAGAAAGGGATGTAAAAAGAGCGTATTCATCCCTTAAAATCTGATATTATAATTATGTTAAGTTGACAGAATTGCGTAGAGAAAGCTTCTAAATCTAATTTATAATTAAATTTGTTTGACTGGATGTAAATAAGATCTGTGGAATCTTGTAAAGTTTCGAATAGAAATGAGATTGTCGTGAATGCAGTTGTTAGTGATTAGACGACAATAAATTAGAAACGCAATTAGTGGAATTGTTATCACCAAATTCAATTTATTTAGGTGAAGAGCATAAGTCTTTGTAGATCAAAACATCTTAAAAATGTTTAAAGAAAGACGTTTTCTCAATTTGTTATCAGAAAATGGCTAGTAAGAAAGAACATCACGAAATTTCTAGTAAATGATCGCTTAATAAGTAGAGTGTGTTTGAGTTACGAAAATTATCGAGAGAAAATGATTGAAGATGTAAGTAGAAAGATAAATCATGAGAAATATAATCGATAATTTCTCTACATTTTAACAAAATTTATCACTAACTTTTATAAATTTATTAATCTTCGGTTTTGTTTAAAAATTCTGCTTAAGAAAGGTGTTATTAATTGAAGTCTCTCGGAAATCACTTTTTCTTACGGCTTTATAATTATCAAAATATATTTTGCTTATTCCGAATAAAAGATTAGCCTACACAAAAAAGGGCAAAAGTCTGCAAAATGTATGTAGCAATCTTTGTATAAGTGTACAAAGACAAAAAATCCAGAAACGAATTGCGTAACTTTCCCGGCTGTTATAAGTTTTTATTTTTTTAAAAAATATAACTTTTATACTATTAAGCAAAATAAATAAAATTGTGTATGGCGCCATCTGTTATGACATCTTGCTATAAAAAGTTGTTATATTTTTAATTACTATAAAATGGCAAAAGACTTAATTTTGAGGGTAGTGATGAGTTTTATAAAAAAAAGTGTGTAAATGTTAATAACAAATAAAATCATTAAGTCCTACCCCTCTCTAGATACATGACTCCCCTCTATCTCCCCACTCTCTCGACCTTCTACCACCAAAATTTAATATCATCAATGCCCCTTATACGCAAGCTATTATGTCAAATTCCATTTCTTAATTTTTACCCCATCTTGAGATATTACAAAATAGACACCAACACACATACGTACACACACATACATCCTTAGAAAATTTTTGCCTTTGTATTGACATTTGGGTTCAGGAGATCTCAAAACCATGGAGATTTGCAAAAAACTCGGAGGGTACATTTGACACGCTTCCCATACTTTTCCTTGTTATGCATACAATGCATACATAACAGCCGGTAAAGTAAAAGCTAGCAAAGGCTCTTAATCTCCATTATATGTGGAGCCATCTTGTTACGAGATGTTATTAAGAAAGAATTTTTATATAAATTATTATAAAAAGACAAACAGACTTAATTTTGACGGTATAGATGAGTTTTTAAAGATATTGTAAATGCCAATAACGTGTAAAATTTGTATTAAGTCCGACCCCACTCGAGATACGACACATGACCCTCTCTATCCCCACACCATCGAGTTCCGTACTCCAAAATTTAATAGCATCGATGTTCCTTATATGCGAGTTACCGTGCCAAATTTCTCTTCTTAATCTTTATCCTATTCTAAGATATTATATGAAATAGACGACAACACAAATACATACAGTACATATCCCGGAATGTTCCCCATGTGTTTGGACGTTTTTGAGTTAAGGAAGTCTCAAAGCGTCGAGATTTGCAAGAAACCCGGAGGGTGAAATTTGACACGCTTACAATACTTTCCCGTGTTATGTTATAACAGCTGGGAAAGTAATAACGTAACATGTATGTAAGAACATTGTAAATATAAGAGGAATATATGATAGACACAATGTAACACAAATGAAAGCGAAAGCAATATAGTTTATGTAAGTCTCTCAGTGTTATATTGTACCCCTATTCAACGCAGTCTGGAGAGATATTTAGCAGTCCAAATGTAATCAAATTCGATATGGTAACATTTCGAGACACGAGAAGACATTTCCGTAAAATATTTAGTACCGAAATTGTCGTTAGGGCACTGCAAATAACAAAAATGTAGTTTTAATTGTGGGGACACTTAAAAACTGTAGTTTATCGAAGACGCGTTACAAATTCTGCAGTCTCGAAAGACACAATCACACTGTATGTGAGAGGAATCACGGAAATCAATTACTGTCATTGCCTTCAGGTTTTACACCTTCAGAATGGGCACAACTATACCTACGAACTCTAGGGACCACATTGAGCACTATCACCTGCATTGCTAAGATATTGATATAGCGCGTGTCTTGTACGAATGAAATGTTTGTTGCTTGCAGCGCCAAAAATGCCGTAGTGGGGAGTTTTGGTACTAATTTATTAGGAAATTCTTCCTCTTGTCCCGAAATGTTATTATACCGAATTTGGTTACATTTGGATTGCTAGATATCTCTCTAAACAACGTCGAACAGTGGTACTTTAATTACAATCATCCGGTATAACTGAGATAGCAGTATGTTTAACTCGAGTAAAAAGTCGAAAATGTAACACGAATTAAGCCATATTAATTTATATAATGCATTATAACTATAGTGTAAAATTTTCGGCGAAATAACAGAGTTCAATAACATATTTTTTATAATGATAAGATACACGGGAAGGTTCAAAAATCAGCTAAACCATTGTAAAAATTAAATTGAGGTCTTATTTAAATATTTTATTACTTACAAACTGCAAAAATCGTTCAAAAATTATATTCTTTGTTCGGTACAGAAGTTATACACAAAAGATATACATTCGTGCATACAACACGGTTAACCGAGTTTTGGGATATTCTGTATAACAATGAAAGTAGGAGGGAAAGTAAGAAAAATGGCAACACTATAAACCATTTTATAATTTGTAAAATCCTCCACTAGAAATTTATAATAACGAATTACATTTTCTTTCATTCAACATATTATTATTATTTTTTGTTTGTCATTTTTCTTTAGATATTCCCCCCCTTAATAACATCCTCATAACAAATTTATCAGCAAAGTATCATTATTTTCTAATGTACCAGTACAAAACATTAGGAATTAGTTTTTTTTACGTGGAACAGAAGAAAGTTTAATAAGAAGGGAAATGTTGTAACGTATTCATTATAGGAGAAGAAAATTATTAAAATTCTTGATCGTGCCAGGAAACGTCAGAAGGAAGAATGTAATTAAAGTGGTCAGTACATACCTCCCCAATTAATTATCATCATCCTTCGGTTTCGACTGTAAAGCTGAAAGACACTGAGAAGACTGAAGGTCAGAAAATTGGCAAGATTAGAAGACTTCCTGTTATTTCCGAGTGTAGTCATTAAGTATAGGAAAGACAGACTTTTAATTTACTTTTAACTCTTATCTACTTCTAATAGGCGTGTAAGAAAAGTCGTTTGACCCTGGCACAATCCAAAAAAATCTGTAAATATTTACATTTCACTTAATAATTTTCTACAAATTAATTTATTTTAAAAAATACGTCTGTTTGTAGAAGAAGTTTAATTAATAAACTTGGCGGATTTTCTTAGATGTGTTTACATTTTTCCCTATATTTTCAGAGCTATATTAGATGTTCGATAATGTCATACGTGCGTTGACTACTAAATAAGAAAAAAAGAAAATATATAAATAAAAAAAAAACAACAGCTAACGTCACTCCTAGTCTTTCATTTACATTCTAATTTATCCAATAACGTTTCTATCGAGTGAAGTACTAATAAAGGAAACTGGTAGAATATGCCCAATATTATAGGCTATACAGATATTAGCCTAAGTCATTTTTCTGCTTGTTTGTCTTCGTTCCAGACAGAATATTATTACGCCATACAAACACATCACAATCACGCTATTGTTACCTCATACCGCCTGTCGTTATTACGTCATAGACGTTTTTATCAATCAAATTCGATTATATTCGTTTTATATTGTTTTCTCCGCATTATCGACTTTTAACGCACTCGAATTTTTTTCCGAGAACATTACTTTTATATTTTATTTTAATTTATTTATTATAAAATAATATAAAATTTCATATCCAGGTTTATCCTGACAATTTCTATATTGATAATAACTTCAATATTAATTAATCATATTTAAAAATATTTTCTTTAAATAAATGGAAGAAAAGTTAATGATAATCCAGAAGGATTATTCCTAATTTAATTAAAATTAAATAAATATCAAATATTTAAAATGAATATCGCTTAATAAAGTGATGCAATCAATGATAAAAATTAAAATAAATTGCATTGTGTTACTTCTATTTGTGTAAACATTTTTATCTTTGGCTAAAGTAAATCTAATTTCGCTGATTACAATTAGTTAACTGCTAATTTCTAGTTAAATATTTGAATAACTTATAACTAGTTTGAATGGTTTGTTAATCATATTTAAATAAACTCAAAATTTCCTATCCGTTCTGTTAATTATAATGTTTAGAATTAGAGAATAAGTTCAAGAAATTTAAAATTTATTTGTCTCTAATTCATAATCATTATAATTCTCCGTTGAGAATTAATGTATATAAATTCGCAATTAAACAAAAATATTCATATATTAATACGTGAGTGATTATGAAAACATTAATTAGCGATAAATATAATGTAATTTTTGGAAAAATTTGACTCTTTCAAATACAATATAAATTATGCAAGAGATTTTGTGTGTGTGCAGAAGTTTAAAATAAATCTGTATAAATATTTTAGTGCCAAACTCATATATTTTCTTCTTTGGTTCCAGGTTGTAAAGATGTTGGTTGTGGTGGTGGCCGTGTTCGCAACGTTGTGGCTGCCCTATAGAGTGCTGTTAGTTTACAACTCCCTGGCCAAGGAGCGTTATATGGAGCTATGGTATCTAATGTTTAGCAAGACCATGGTGTTTATCAACAGTGCTATTAATCCAATCCTTTACAATGCCATGTCCATCAAATTCAGAAGAGCATTCAAGAGAATGCTTTCCTGTTCCAAGAAGGGAACGTCCGAGGGGCCCTTTAGCAGTTCTACAAGAAACACCCGAAGCATCGTAACGAATACAACAAGAATTACCTCTTGCAAAATTGAGCAAATGCAACACGTCCTCTAGGGCTTTCCACGGTTGCGATATTCATTCCAACTTAATCTATTTATTGGGTTCTTAATTACATTTAAAAAATCCAATATTATCAAAATAATAGCATTTAAAGTATTTTAAAACGTGCCAAAAACGAGCGAAGACAATTAGAAAAAGAAAACACATTTAAGAAAAAAAATATATATATAATATATTCTCGGATTTTATAAAAGTAATTTTTATAATACTTAAACCTCTAAAAAATTGTTAAATACTCAAAATAATATTCAAATTTTGATGGTGTTTAGAACCGTTATAAACACTAAAGTTAATGATATATTTAAAAAAGTTACGTTTTTGGGTCATGGGGATACAAAGCAAAGAAGGAATGAAGGCGTCATCCATTATATTTATTTTTCTTGATAATCATATAAAACTTTGTGATCTTCGAGTTTAAATATTGTGTTGAATTAATATATTTTTCTGTGAAGTATAATATGTGATCATATAAAAAATCTTTTCGTGATTTTGTGAGTGTATCAGTAAAGATAATAAAAGATACATATCAGTGATATGTTGGATTATTTTATCGAAAGAGTTTATGGAGGAGCATCCTCAGTTAAAGTTAAGGATGTTTGTTTAATTTGATGTTAATTAGAATGCATTAATGTATACGGTATATACAAAGTTGTTTCATGTAAATAAAAAAATTTAAGAAATTATCTCGAGTTTTTTATTAACAAATATAATAAATAATATTTTAAAATTCGCGAAATTTTTCTTACAAAATAACATTTTTCTATATTTGCACCTATAGAAACTGTATTGAAAGACTTATAGTCGATAAAGTGTATGAGGAAAAAATGTTAAAAAACTTTGTTTAATATTATATACTTTGCAGCAGTTTTATAGTTTTATATACTTCTAGTGTTTTTATATTATTTTCTTTTTTTTGAAGTATAAATTCAATTTTATAAAGTAGTAACTGGTTTAAATATCTATTGACACTTATAGCTACTTTACGGACTTTCTCGGGTTATAAAAAGTTTGCATAAATAATATATAGCATATAAATAATTGCTGAACATTTTAAAATAATGCAAAATTATTTAGAAAAAAACTAAAATAGTTTAAATACAATATAAAGAACACAAGAATATTAATAAAATGATATGTCGTGCTCAGCGAAATACGTAAGATATAAAGTAAAAATTGTTATTTAAAAACTGATTAGCTGTTCTTACTCTTTAACCAATAGCGATTGAGAAACCTACTTCGTTTAATTCTCTATTACGCGCTGTCTCATATATATCACAAAGAACGTATTATGTTTTTGCTAATTTTACATTCCTAAATATACAATTTTAGTATTTTATAACAATAAAACATGAATAAAATTGAAAAATATTGGAGTTCAAAAAAGGATTAAGCAAAATTGATAATCGACAAGTAAATCTTAGCTGCATTTAAGAGTCGAAGACAGTAAATTTAAATAAAATCTGTTAGAGGCTTTGTTGCTAAAACAATGGCATATTCTTTCATTAACTTAAATATTTCTCTGTTTGGTAGTTTGGAGACAACATTACACGTGAGAATTCATAAAAATCTGGACGAAAACGGTAGTTACATCTGCAAAGACGTCGTTTATCGATTTATCGGTGAGGTAAAATGCAAAAATATTTTCTTGCAAAATAATAAAAATGAGAAAGAACATTAATTCTCTAAGGAACGAAGAATCAATTAAGATGGATGACAAATGTAATCTAATGGATCTTTGGATTAATAGAAAAACTCGTTTGTAATCTTTCAAATATCTTAATATAAAATCTAAAACAAAAAATTATTTTAACGACATTTATAAACAGTTTAACTTAAATGATCTTTATTTA